>NW_001834511.1:0-13541 GCF_000150035.1 Vanderwaltozyma polyspora DSM 70294
ATTATAACTCTTCTCTTTCTTATATATTAATATAAATAATTTTACAATTTTTAGTTCAAAATACAATTTTATATTTTGTAATATTTTTTCTTATATGAGTTTCTTTGTTATCCAACTGATAATAAATAATATTTATAGCACTAAATATAAAACTAACAAAACATAAATTTCATCATATTGAATTTTTTTGTCAGGAATATTAAATATTAATGTATTAATGTATTTATATAGGGAAAGAAGCCTTAGATATAATTATTTAAGGTTATTAGTTAAAAGATATATGAGGTTATAAAACTAATATAATAACTATATAGTAATGTTATGAATATCAAGATCTTTATATTCATCTGTTTAATAATAAGAAGTGTATATATTTGCTTTAGGAACTATCTCATTTATATACATTTCATTGGCACTCTATTAGTGACACCCTTTTCATGAAACATGACTAAATCCTCTTTCGTTATTTTAATTCTTTTGTACTTAAACGTAATCAATACAAAACCCTTATCACATAATGATGTAATAAATCAGATAACCACGTTTTTAATAGAGGCACAGTTACCTGATTAGTAAGGTTACTGCGATTCAATGGAATAATTAGAATAACAATTGCCAAAACTAACTTCAGTTACATTTATTGCTATAAAGAGTGATTATTGTATATTATTGTATATTATTGTATACCATTGTATACTATTTAGTACGTTAACTTGCATCTAAAAGATCTATCAACAACAAAATTAATTAGTAGTATATTTACTCTCTAATACAGATCTCCACATTAAGTTTCTCTAGAATACATGAATAACAGACTTTATTCTAATGTACACCAAATTAACTATACAACTATATAATAATTAAAACTTACCAAATACCGACCAAACAATACATCACAGATAGACAGTATAATAATGCATCCACTGACTCTCTAATATAATATGCTTGCTTCAAGTTGTTATCTATATTTACTTAAATAGAAGTGATTTAACTGACATTAATGTTTTCTAAGAAATGCCAAAGCAAAAGGATACCAACCACCAATTTAGTCACAATTGTAGTTTTAAGAAGGGGTACATTATTACTTTATATACAACTCTCCAATTAAAATACATACTACAACTACATTGTATTCGTATTCTGGTGTATTAATCCTTCCCTTTGACATATGTTATATTTAAATATTTTGAACTTATAAACATTTTAAAATATGTGATTGGTATTGTAAAATATGTTTTGCCTACCACTAATTTCAATACCAAATGAACTGTAATATTAAATATATCTTAGTAGTAATAGTTTTATTAAGATAAATAACTATTCCCTTATAAAGCTTTAACATTTCAAATAATTATTCAAATTAGTTGCTGCCTATTCCATCCTGCTGGTTTGCTGGTCATATTTCTAATACTGAACATATTCCAACACACAAAATTCAATACTAACCAATTGTATAGGTTCCAACGAGTTATTGTTTCTTGAAATACGTTAAATTGGTTATATCACTTTCATATTTTGAATCTTCATATTATTGATAATCATTGTATAAATCTATTACATAATGTTTTAATATTTATTGTCTATAAACAAAGAAATAGATTTTATTTTCCATATTCATTATATTTATTTGATTGGCCAATATATTAGCTTTGTGAATAATGTTGGACTCACAAGTTGATATTTCTGTTTTTTCGAAGAGCTGGTATCCCCCAATCAAATCCATTATTGTAATATCCGTCATCATATCACCAAATATTAGTATATAGTCTAATATACTACACGAAATATTCATAATCAAATAATCCATACACACAATATCTCTACCTAAATTATAGTACAATGTGGCATTTAACAATCTTATCTTCCCAACCAAGTTCTCCCTCTAAACATCTGATATTCCGTAAATTAACATATTTTGCTACATTTATTATTTTTTCCAATCCCAATTCTACTACCACTTCCATCCAAAAAAGAATATTTTTATAAAAAAGAATATTTTTATAAAAAAGAATATTTTTATAAAATAGAACTTTTAAGCATACTTATATTTCAATTCGCTGGCTGCTTGATAATAAAATAATTCACTGGAATTAATATCAGGCAAATTAGTATAATATTTTAATGAATTGAAGTAAGGTAAAATAAATATTTCAAATCTGAAATATAATACGAATATTACTTCAACACTAACTTGGGAAGGAAGTAAATTCAACTTGATCCATTTAATTTAAACTGTTAATTCGATTATAAAGAAAAACACTATTTGGATGCAATAAATTACATTAACAGACATTAAAAACATGTTCAGTTTGCAATAATATCTCTTGGTGATGCAATTCGAATTTAGGTTTTCGGCATTTTTCTAAAATGAAATAAACGCATGGAAGTAATTGTAACATTGGTATATGTTAACACACATTTAATCTAATAACTTGGAACTGTTCGATATGTATTAGATGCTAACACTGCAACTTATCAAAAGGTATATGTTTCTGTTGAATACTAAATCTTCAATAACAATCCAATGTCTTCCTAGAATCCAGGATCCTGCTGCCAATGTGTATATATCTGCCACAAGGAATTCACTTGAAAAATTGTACATATAATTTCAGAGCTCAATCATAAATATAATATGGGCCGCTTCTTAATATTTCCCCGTCCTCTCATCCTCCCTCTTATCTTCTGTTACCTGGCCAAATGGTCTTTTCTTTCTATCCCAATATTTGATTCCAAATACATATGTTAGCTTATACAGTCAAAGAGTAAACAGTTACCTGGTTGTGATAATATATCTATCAGAAGTACACACTATATAATATATAAATTAAACTACACATGGATTAAACCCCATTCTACCTATGCAATGACACAGTTGCAAAATTCCTGATTAGAACGCCAATTAATACATCATTAATAGTATAGCGAATTAAACAAAATCATGATGTAATATGACTAGAGTTGGTATAAATGGGATTCTGTGATGATATTGATATTTTAAGAGATAAAATTCAATTATGAATTGTATAATTGAGGTACAACAAATAGGATCTGAACAAAAATTTAGATCTATTATGTTCGATTATTGTTACTCAGTTTCTAAGTAAGCCCAAAATAAGTGCGATAATCGAATTTATATCCTTCTGTGTCAATAATATTTCAACTTATCATAAGTTTCCAATAAATCTATAACAATATGGGATGCGAGGCATATCTGATTCCAACTCAATTCTGTCTCGCTGCTTCTGCAAACCTTCTCTCAACAGTTCCAGTTTCAATTCCGCTAATTTTACATATTTATTGATATCGTGTGCATAAAAGTATATAATATTACAATCCTGCCTTGATAACTCTGATTATTTAGACAAACAACATAATACCGCAAGTAAAACATATCATCATTAAACTCCAAGAAAATATTGAAGCAAAAATACTAGGACTCTTAATGGTATACGACCCGTTTTTGTGCGAAGCACTTGTGCTGTTGGGATGAGTTGAACTGGTGTAGCTGCTTTGACTGACATGAGTCGAGCTGGTTGAGCTAGTTTTACCACCACGCATGGAAACACTTGAACTCTCACTCTTGCTTGATGATTTGGAAATTGGGGCCATGTCTAAACTTACGGTACTAATACGACTGCTCGAAGAGGTACCTAACGACGTTTCAACAGAGGATATAGAACTTTCATTATCGGAATCAGCCAACTTCAATTCACCATTCGCTTCATAATACGTAAAATTGTCAAATGGATGTGGAAACAAATCGTGGTCCCTCAATTTTTGGTAATCCCATTCAGATGCACTTTCAGTTTTCCAGTTCCAGAAGAACCATCCCTTAGTATAAGTACTGTAATGCGATAATTGAGTTTCAATAAACTTTCTTACTTGAATTTTGTATTCTTCAGGCCATTCCTCAATTTAATTTTGAGAAACACAGGTATAGTTTTCATAGTTTTCATAGTCAATATCATCGTATTCATTTTTGACTTCATAATTTGTATCTTCATCGTATGTGTCATCGTACCATGATCCATAACCAATACCATGTATCCAAGGTGTGCAATCAGTCAATGCACTACTCCAGGAACCCACAAACGTAATAGGAAATGCTGGCTCACCGGTGATTTTTTTCTTATAGTTAAAATTATGTGCAATATTTTCAATGGATTGATCAATGTCAAAATTATGGGATTCTGCAAAACGATATTGAAGAAATACTTGATCCCATTCAGCTATTTGCGAATCTGATTTATATTCGACTCCCTTGTAATAAGGACTGGAACTATTATAAAAGTCGAGATCCAAGTCATGGTATGTCATGTTATAGACTGGGCCACTATACTGAATAGTAAAGGTAATATTTGGATTTGGGTTACTAATACTGTCCTTTGTGGTTTGGTAGTAGTCAAAAAGGTCGGTATAAAAGTTAATCTGATAGGATTCAGCTGGCCATACAGCTAACATCGGGGAAAATGTAACTTCCAAACTAGCCAAAGAAGATGGATAATCTATGTTTAACATATAATCAAAATAATCTTTTAGAATTGAAGAAATTACTCTAATTCCATTTTGATTTTCCCATAAAGAATTCTCTAAATCTAAATCAAAGTAATTTGTTCAATTTTGAACTGCATATACATTCACAAACACTTTCAAATCATATTTTAATGCCCAGTATAAAGCCTTGTTAAGGTATTCTTTTTGATTGATATTCACATAAGGGTCGCTGAAAGTCTGATTGCCTGGATACAAATTAGTTGTATTGTCAATCTTCCACGCCCAGTATCCAATGGGAATCTTAACATAGTTGAACCCTTCTTCACCAATCTTCTTGAAGTCGTCTTCGGTAATCCAGGTTTTGAAATGATTGTCTAATAATTCCTTAGCATCATCGTATCCCAATGCTTCACATAAAGTGTATTCGTTAATGATAGTCACGTTTGATCCTTTTTTCTTTGCCAGAGCCATAGCGTCCTTGTATAGTGATGGTGTAATGTATGGTTCAGTTACCAACCAACCACCAATATTAATACCTTTATACTGTCCTCGATATTCTGGATTTACTGCAACGTCTTCATCTTTTCCTAATGCAATGTTTTCAATATTGAAACTGAGAGCGAAATTGTAAAACACAGACAATAGTACTAATATATTTATACCAAGAGTTATCTATAGCGCAAGTAAAACACATTTGATTATATGTCTAAAGAGAAATTGGTATCTGATAATTCTTAATCGTGAAATTCAAGAAACAGTATTCGTAACTGAAATAATTCCTGTATTTATACCATTTCATACCTTTAATTTTACAAGATAGGAAAACATTGGAAGCGGTTGTGGAGAAGGAATGAAAATTTTTCGTTCCTTTTTTCTCCGTAGTGTACCTTGTACAGCTTCCATGGATACCTTGCAGTTGCCGGGGAAAGTTGCAGGAGTGTGCTTGGGTTCATCAGGATCTTAAGATCGTGCTCTAATAACTCTGCAGAACTTAAAATCATTTCGAGCTAATACGTGGGTCTGTGGTCAACCTTTTCACTGCCTTTTATGGCAAACAGTCGAAAGGAACAAGGAACCAGTGTATGTGCTGCAGAAACACTCTGTCTTATGTTTCGAGAAGACCAATATTCACATCACTCTGTCTAGATACACTAGTCTGTGGTATAATATAATGGTTTCGAATAATGTACTTCCATTTGATAAAATAATAATATATTGGGGTGACAGAACAACAACGATTATTTGTTCATTCAAGCGATCCTATATTTCCTACTTATTTTAAACTTTGCGAACTATACAAGAAGTTACCAATATTGTTAAAACCTGATGCAAACCTGAACCTAATAGCTGATATTTATTCTGTATACCTATAATTGTATACTAGTCAAAAATGTGTAATATAATACTAAGTTTGAACCCCAATTTCACCTTACACACTTATAGAAATTATCTATCCTCTACTTTCATTAACTTTAGTTTTATCAATGGGACTTACCATTTAGAGAAATTGAGAGAACAACGGAATAATACAAAGCCAATAAATAACAAGACGGTAATTTTATTTTTAGAACCTTCTTGTAAATGTCTTTCATTAACAAAAATCAACATGACTATACAAAATCAATGAAATCGTTAATAAAATAAAATGTATTTGCAAACCTGAAGCAGTTTGTTTTATATTATAATCATATCTTTACAGAAATATTACATATAATATCGAAGGTATTGCGTTATCGGTAGAATTTATACGATATTTCAACAAGCAGTTAAAATATGGTTAGCGGTAGAAGCACAGCAAGCACAACCAGTAAATCAACAAACCGGTAAACCGGTAAAACTGAAAAACCAGAGTATACTTAGAATAATTAAATAAAGACCCTAAGTTATATAAAGGGATAGTTTTCGATATTAATAAAATTATTCCTGCCCTCTATCTAAACTTTCTATAAATGTATAATACAAATAATTATTAGCTTCCAAATAATATAGTTTGACATGAATCAACAATTGAATGACAACCAAGAAACTATTAACAGTATCTTCTCAGAGTGGAACCTGCATCAACACAATATAAGGACACCGTTTCAGACACATGTATGAACATGAAATCGAGGTAATTCCTGGACAGCGAGAGAATTCCACACTCGCAACCGGACAGAGTAACTCCGAAAATGGAAAGAGAAGTAAATGGGATCATTGATGATTTGATACAGAAGGAGTTTGTTGAACTTTAAAAATATCCATTTAGTTCACCCATCGTTATGGTTAAGAAAAATGATGATACTTATCGGTTATGGGTCGATTGCCGTAAGCTGAATAAGGTTACGGTTAAAGATCCTTTTCCATTACCAAGGATCAAGCAATCTTTAGCGAATATTGGTAATTCAAAGGTTTTTACAACATCAGACCTTCATAGTAGGTATCACCAGATACCAATGAAACAAAATGATCAATACAAAACAGCTTTTGTAACGCCGAGTGGAAAATACGAGTATAAAGTTATGCCATTTGGATTGGTAAACGCACCTGGTACTTTCTCGAGGTATGTGGCTGATTTGTTTAGAGATATGAGTTTCGCGAATGTGTACCTAGACGATATCTTCATTCATTCCACAACGTTAGAAGAACATTGGGAACATGTGGATAAGGTATTGAAAAGGTTGAGGGAGGAAGGACTGATTGCGAAAAAGAAGAAATGTCATTTCGCCGCCAAGGAAGTTGAATACCTTGGGTATTATATTAGTGAGAATCAGATCAGACCATTACAAGGAAAATGCGAGTCGATTAATAAATTTCCGACACCTGCAAGTGTCAAGGAGGCTGAAAGATCCTTAGGAATGATCAATTATTACCGGAGATTCATTAAAGATTGTTCGAGAATAGCGAAACCTATTCAAGAGTTTATAGCGAAAACTTCCCCATGGAAGCAGGAGCAGGAGATATCGTTTCAAGAGTTGAAACGTGCGTTGGCATCGAAACCCGTGTCAGTGGCTTTCAAGGAGGAAAGAAGGTATCGATTGACAACTGATGCATCAAAATAATGGTGTAGGAGCAGCATTAGAAGAGATTGGTGAGAAGAATAAAGAAATTGGAGTTGTGGAATATTACTCTCAGGCACTTAGAGGAGCTCGATGGAATTATCCGGCGTGTGAATTGGAACTACTGGGAATAATTGAAGCTCTAAAGCATTTTAAGTACTTATTGCATGGACATCATTTTATATTGAGGACGGATCATATTAGCCTCTTATCTCTGAAGAGAGATACAGAACCTACGCCCAGGGTGCAAAGATGGATAGATGTATTGGCTCATTTTGATTTCGAGTTGCAATACTTACCAGGATCTCAAAATGTAGTAGCAGATGCACTCTCTCGTATGGTTTGTGAACCTACAGAGAATACGCAGACGTTAGAGAATACTACCGCTATGATCGAGGAGATTGGACAAGTGGATCTGAAAAGCTGGTATAGTGACTGAAAAGAAGACCTTCTAAGGGCAGCTGTCATTGTATATCTAGGTGTTGATGATAATACTAAGATAGCAAAAACAGACGAAGAAGTGTTTGAGAAATTTGTGAAAAAGCTAAGGCTTTCAATGTCATATAAATCTAGGTTTACATTCGAAGAGAATGTGTTACATTATAGAGATAGAGTAGTTGTTCCAATGAAAAACCGGATGACAATACTGAATCTGTATCACGATAATTTGTTCGGAGGACACTTTGGAGTGTTGGCAGCGTATCATAAGATACATGAACGATATTTTTTGTCTAATCTATTCAGATCTGTGGGTAACTATGTTACTTCATGTCCGCAGTGTCAGATAATGAAGACGCATAAACGTAAGAAGCAAGGTTTACTGATGCTACTGGAGGCAGCAGAGGGAAGATGGTTGGATATTTCTTTGGATTTTGTAGGAGGTTTGCCAATTGCAGATTCAGGGAATAGCGTCACATTGGTCGTTGTGGATCGATTTTCTGAGCGTGCACATTTCAATGCAGCTAAGCAACCATTGAAATGTGCACGCACTACAGTTGTTATTTCAGTATGTGTTTTGTTACTATGTGTTCCCAAGATCGATTGTTAGTGACAGGGACTCGAGGTTTACCGCTGGATTGTACCAAGAACTTACGGAAAGATTAGGGATCAAGCTGAAGATGTCATGATCTAATCATTCTCAGAGAGATGGTCAAACGGAACGTACTATTCAAACGTTAAATCGTATGATAAGGACTTATACATTTAATGAATTCACTTGTTGGGATTATTGGCTACCGTATATTGAATTTGCATATAACTCGACACCTAACAGAACATTGCAGATGTCACCTTTCGAAGCCGATGTAGGATAGTTGCCGTTAGAACCAAATATTGAAACTGGTAATGAGTTATCAGCTAGGAACTTCGCCGTAGTAGATATGGCAAGATATATGAAGATGTTAGCACTTAGAGTCCGGGATGCCCTGGATGCCCTGGATGACAGTGCAGTTAACATGGAAGTTCAGAATAATAGTGCGCGTAAGGTATTGACATTGACGATTGGGGATTATGTCTTAGTACATAGAGACTCTCATTTCAGATATGAAAAATATCAGAAGACGCAACCTATTTATGTGGGGTCAAATAAGGTAGTGAAGAAGATTAACGATAATGCATAGAAGTTGATTTACCGAGTATATCAAAGAAGCATAGAGTTATCAACGTGTAATATTTGAAGAGGTTCTTAGATCGACATGAGATGTATCCTAAAAGGGCACCAATCACAGAAGAAGAAATTGAAGAACGTATTAATGAGGATGTGGGTGTCGTTAGTTGGGATGTTAATAATAAGCTCGTTTATTGTTTATTCAGAGGTGTTGAACCTCGGATTACCATCGCTGTACCCAGACACTTGTTTAACAAAATTACCACTAGATTGAAGATGCCGCTGTGGAGTAACTTCCAATAATTATTAGGCAAAGTCTCTTCAAGAGGAAGAGGAGGGAGATGTTGTATTATTTAGTAAGGAAATTCTAGTGGTTTGTTAGGATTCGTAGGACTTTGCTTATATTCAGGATCGATAAGGCTGACACGACCATGTGTGAAGTGTCGCCATGTTAGTTGGTTGGAACCAACTTAAGGACATGTATTTTGTTATATTGATAGTATATAATATATTTCTCTGTAGTAGATCGATGTTCTAGTAGAAATGAAAATATAGCAAATTAAAAAATAATCAATCTTTAGTACTGTATTTATCAAAGGTTATTGGTCATAATAACTAGTAAGCACATATTATACAATAAGTTGTTTACAATTTTTGAAATACCACGTTGGTGATACCAATTCAATTTGGAGAGAAGGTTTTGAAACTGGTAACATTTTTTTCGGTTACCCATGTTGAAATATGGTTAGCATTAGAAGCTAAATCCGCAATCCAGCAATCCAGCATCTAATTAGAATAATTAGATGCTATCCTTAAGCTGTATAAAGGGGTAGTGTTCAAGATAAATGAAACTATTCCTACCCTTTATCTAATCCTTATGCATTGTTTGGTCCGGAATATTAAATAATAATGTATTAAGTATTTATCTAGGGAAACAAGCCTTAGATATAAGTATTTAAGGTTACTAGTTATAAGCTCTATGAGGTTACTAAACTATTATAATAACTATACAGTAGTATTAAATATATAAAGATCTCTATGGTCTTCTGTTTAATAACAAGAAGTGCATATCTTTACTTCAGGAACTATGTCCTTTATATAGGTTATATTCGCGTTCAATTGTTGACATTCTTATCATGAAACGTGACAAAGTCCTCCAAGATATAAGATGCATTTTTGATTCACAGCACCAACAATTATCAATAAATTTTTTCAGAATTTAATGATTTGAGTAAAAATAAACCCAAATTGTACAATATTTATTAGTATTTAAAATAAACAAATCATAAAAATATTTAAATTAGTACCACTGATAACAACACAGTGAAAATAAGGTAAAGCATATCATTCTTGATGAGATTATTAGCCGAACCTTCAAATGTCGATACATTGAAACTACTTGTGACTGAAACAAATGATTGACTAGTCTTCGTGACTGTATAATCACTAATCCATGGAGTGGTTACTAGACTAGAAGTAGTTGTCTCAATATCAATAACCTTAGAACTTGACTCATGTAAACTAGTTAACAGAGACGTAACAGATTCATCAGAAAAATCTGATAACGATAACCAAACTGAAGAATTAAAATATAATACCGATGACTCCACTATATTAGAGGAAGAACTAACCATAATATTACTTGAAATAAAAGATGTACTTTCTAACTCATAAGAAGAACTATAACCAATAAGAGAAGAATATTTCACGGAAAAACTATCAGTATCAATAATGCCGCCACTTCCAGTGAAGGTGGTGGTAACAGTCGACAAGGTGTTGGCTGTAGAACCAGTCCAGTAGGTGTAAGACGTGGTTTCGAAAGCAGTAGTTGGCGTTTCGACAATGTAGATTGTCTCGGTGGTCTCGATACCATCGGTACCAGTGAAGGTGGTGGTAACAGTCGACAAGGTGTTGGCTGTAGAACCAGTCCAGTAGGTGTAAGACGTGGTTTCGAAGGCAGTAGTTGGTGTTTCGACAATGTAGATTGTCTCCGTGGTCTCGATACCATCGGTACCAGTGAAGGTGGTGGTAACAGTCGACAAGGTGTTGGCTGTAGAACCAGTCCAGTAGGTGTAAGACGTGGTTTCGAAAGCAGTAGTTGGTGTTTCGACAATGTAGATTGTCTCGGTGGTCTCGATACCATCGGTACCAGTGAAGGTGGTGGTAACAGTCGACAAGGTGTTGGCTGTAGAACCAGTCCAGTAGGTGAAAGACGTGGTTTCGAAAGCAGTAGTTGGTGTTTCGACAATGTAGATTGTCTCGGTGGTCTCGATACCATCGGTACCAGTGAAGGTGGTGGTAACAGTCGACAAGGTGTTGGCTGTAGAACCAGTCCAGTAGGTGTAAGACGTGGTTTCGAAAGCAGTAGTTGGCGTTTCGACAATGTAGATTGTCTCCGTGGTCTCGATACCATCGGTACCAGTGAAGGTGGTGGTAACAGTCGACAAGGTGTTGGCTGTAGAACCAGTCCAGTAGGTGTAAGACGTGGTTTCGAAGGCAGTAGTTGGCGTTTCGACAATGTAGATTGTCTCCGTGGTCTCGATACCATCGGTACCAGTGAAGGTGGTGGTAACAGTCGACAAGGTGTTGGCTGTAGAACCAGTCCAGTAGGTGTAAGACGTGGTTTCGAAAGCAGTAGTTGGTGTTTCGACAATGTAGATTGTCTCGGTGGTCTCGATACCATCGGTACCAGTGAAGGTGGTGGTAACAGTCGACAAGGTGTTGGCTGTAGAACCAGTCCAGTAGGTGTAAGACGTGGTTTCGAAAGCAGTAGTTGGTGTTTCGACAATGTAGATTGTCTCGGTGGTCTCGATACCATCGGTACCAGTGAAGGTGGTGGTAACAGTCGACAAGGTGTTGGCTGTAGAACCAGTCCAGTAGGTGTAAGACGTGGTTTCGAAAGCAGTAGTTGGTGTTTCGACAATGTAGATTGTCTCCGTGGTCTCGATACCATCGGTACCAGTGAAGGTGGTGGTAACAGTCGACAAGGTGTTGGCTGTAGAACCAGTCCAGTAGGTGTAAGACGTGGTTTCGAAAGCAGTAGTTGGTGTTTCGACAATGTAGATTGTCTCGGTGGTCTCGATACCATCGGTACCAGTGAAGGTGGTGGTAACAGTCGACAAGGTGTTGGCTGTAGAACCAGTCCAGTAGGTGTAAGACGTGGTTTCGAAAGCAGTAGTTGGTGTTTCGACAATGTAGATTGTCTCGGTGGTCTCGATACCATCGGTACCAGTGAAGGTGGTGGTAACAGTCGACAAGGTGTTGGCTGTAGAACCAGTCCAGTAGGTGTAAGACGTGGTTTCGAAAGCAGTAGTTGGTGTTTCGACAATGTAGATTGTCTCCGTGGTCTCGATACCATCGGTACCAGTGAAGGTGGTGGTAACAGTCGACAAGGTGTTGGCTGTAGAACCAGTCCAGTAGGTGTAAGACGTGGTTTCGAAAGCAGTAGTTGGTGTTTCGACAATGTAGATTGTCTCCGTGGTCTCGATACCATCGGTACCAGTGAAGGTGGTGGTAACAGTCGACAAGGTGTTGGCTGTAGAACCAGTCCAGTAGGTGTAAGACGTGGTTTCGAAAGCAGTAGTTGGCGTTTCGACAATGTAGATTGTCTCCGTGGTCTCGATACCATCGGTACCAGTGAAGGTGGTGGTAACAGTCGACAAGGTGTTGGCTGTAGAACCAGTCCAGTAGGTGTAAGACGTGGTTTCGAAAGCAGTAGTTGGCGTTTCGACAATGTAGATTGTCTCGGTGGTCTCGATACCATCGGTACCAGTGAAGGTGGTGGTAACAGTCGACAAGGTGTTGGCTGTAGAACCAGTCCAGTAGGTGTAAGACGTGGTTTCGAAAGCAGTAGTTGGCGTTTCGACAATGTAGATTGTCTCCGTGGTCTCGATACCATCGGTACCAGTGAAGGTGGTGGTAACAGTCGACAAGGTGTTGGCTGTAGAACCAGTCCAGTAGGTGAAAGACGTGGTTTCGAAAGCAGTAGTTGGTGTTTCGACAATGTAGATTGTCTCCGTGGTCTCGATACCATCGGTACCAGTGAAGGTGGTGGTAACAGTCGACAAGGTGTTGGCTGTAGAACCAGTCCAGTAGGTGTAAGACGTGGTTTCGAAGGCAGTAGTTGGTGTTTCGACAATGTAGATTGTCTCCGTGGTCTCGATACCATCGGTACCAGTGAAGGTGGTGGTAACAGTCGACAAGGTGTTGGCTGTAGAACCAGTCCAGTAGGTGTAAGACGTGGTTTCGAAGGCAGTAGTTGGTGTTTCGACAATGTAGATTGTCTCGGTGGTCTCGATACCATCGGTACCAGTGAAGGTGGTGGTAACAGTCGACAAGGTGTTGGCTGTAGAACCAGTCCAGTAGGTGTAAGACGTGGTTTCGAAGGCAGTAGTTGGTGTTTC
>NW_001834512.1:0-13719 GCF_000150035.1 Vanderwaltozyma polyspora DSM 70294
TCGTTTCATTTATTATCAACGAGTATACTCTTTTTGTTTGGTGTTTCTTCACTATTCATAGATGTCTTTTGAAATCTGAACTGTTTAATAATTCTACCACTTTATCTCCTACCAATTCATCAACATTATCAAATTCAGTTTTTCTCATTTTTTCTAATTCATTTAACTTCTTTGAAGTATCTCCTTTTTCAAAATCTCTACAAATCGGAGCTCTATGGAATACGTTACATTTCATACCTACACCCACTATGGAATGTTTGTTAATATACGCTAGCCATAAATCTAGTACTTCTGGATTAGTATCCCAAACTCTAACTAATCTTTTATGCGTGTGTCTTTCGAAATTTTCCTTCGATTTTGCTTGGGCAAAAGGTGATTTTATAACAGTCCAACGTTCTCTTCTAGTTGGCAATGGCTTTGGACCGGTCAAACGCATACCTAGATAATAACCTGCTCTTAAAATGAAGTTTGCAAAGAAATCCAAATTTTCATTATCATAGGATCTTAATTGTAGATCAGCAACTAAATTACCATATTTTATAGGATTCCTTAAAGGAGCATGGTAGACAGCCTCAACATTCACAGGCAAAATCTTATTAGAAGCCTTTAATATAGGTTTAGATACAGCTGATACAACAGTATCATTTTCTAAGCGAACTGTAGATTGATATCTAACAATTGGTTGGATACCAGCAGCGAACCTCTTGAACATGCCTGTAAGGTGTATATGTGCGTGTATATATTTGATTCTTCGAATTCAACTAACTAGACCTAAGACCCAATGTCAACACTTACTATCCATAGTATAGTTCAATTATATGTTCTGTTTCTTATAGACATCAGTTAGCTTATTTGAAAAATATCCAAATGTCAAATTAAGATTTAAAGGTTTTCTTCATTTACCAATGGTCACATGACCATTACCCGGACAAACACAGACACACATACATACATATAAATAATCTAGTGTAGAATAGCGATTACCTGTATAAATGAGAGTTGGGATTTGGTGTCAGTAATAGAGTATATAGAGTATTATGAATTGACAAGACTTCACAATAATGAAATTTTATCATTTATCTAATTGTAGAAATTAATTATTATTTCCTGGGTGGGCTACTGATCCATCTTTTGGGGAAATTGTTGAAAATACCTGTTCCAACTGATGCGGGTTCGATTGACTAACAGGTTTATTAGAATCAATTGGATATATGTTTGAGAAATATTTAAATCGACATTCTTATTCTTGTTGGGATACTTGGGACCATAACAGAGATAGATAGATAGACAAGAGGCTATTGAGGGAAACATATTGAAGTAAAATGGTTCAAGATATCGTTTGGACAGGATCCAACATAATTGAAAATAAAAGTCAATACAAAGTAGAAAAGTGTTTCGATAATCTAGTAATAGGATGATTTTAAGTAGTATTATCTTATACCAATACCACTCGCTTTTCTTTATTGCCTATTTGTTTGTTTGCTTCAATCAATTGAGTCGCTTATGGTTAGTGTCCTACTTTAAATAGTTGGGCCCCATAGTAATATTTAAATATTGAAAATTTGATATTTAGCGATGATGAGATAGAAAGAAAGAGATGTAAGGAAAGAGCAAATACTAAACTATGATACAGATAATTTAAGAGTCAAGATAGACACGTATTGATTTATAGATTGTCTGATTGTGTTGAACTTGTTGTTTTTGGTTTGGCCTTTTTTTCACTTTACTTTGGGAGAACAAGTAAAATCAGAATTAGTATTTGGCATTGTAGTATTGACTTCATTACAGCAATATGGGTAAAAGTAGTAAAGATAAAAGAGATTTATATTATAGAAAGGCTAAAGAACAAGGGTACCGTGCTAGGTCTGCCTTTAAATTGTTACAGTTGAATGAACAATTCCATTTTTTAGATGATCCAAATTTGAAAAGAGTAGTTGATTTATGTGCTGCTCCGGGTTCCTGGTCACAAGTTCTTTCAAGAAAGCTATTTACAGAAGACCCTGATAAAGAGAATACTAAAGATAAGAAAATTATTGCTGTTGATTTGCAACCTATGTCACCAATCGACAATGTTATTACTTTACAAGCAGATATTACCCATCCAAAGACTTTAGCTAAAATTTTAGAATTATTTGGGAATGAAAAAGCTGATTTTGTCTGTAGTGATGGTGCTCCAGATGTGACTGGTTTACATGACCTAGATGAATATGTTCAGCAACAACTTATCATGAGTGCATTGCAATTAACTACCTGTATCTTAAAGACTGGTGGTACGTTTATTGCTAAGATTTTTAGAGGTAGAGATATCGACTTATTATATTCACAGTTAGGTTTTTTATTTAAAAGAGTCATCTGTGCAAAACCAAGATCATCAAGGGGTACATCGTTAGAAGCTTTCATTGTCTGTATGGATTATTCTCCTCCAAAAAATTGGTTCCCAGAACTAGATGTTAATAAATCAGTAACTGAATTTTTTGAAGGATGTATGGTTACAAAGGATGAATCATCAAACGATATCCTACCTGCATGGGTTGAAGAAGACAGAGTTATAGCAGAATTCATGTCATGTGGTGGGTTAGATAGTTACGATTCTGATGCTACTTATCACATAGATGATGACTTGTCATCAAATATAGCAAAGATTTCATTAGACCCGGTACAGATGCCAACCAATCCACCATATAAGAAAGCATTGGAACTGAAAAGAAGTGGTAAACTTACTCGTGCAATTTAAGACATTCCAACATAGCATCACATTAATTTCATAAATTATATATTTAATTGTATAAAAATCAATAATCGTCAGATAAAAACAAAAAATAATTAAAGTATCAATAATTCAAACAGAATTTAGTAGTTTAAATAATCGAATAGGATTGTAGCATAGTATTGACCTGTTTCGATATTGGTTGGAGAGACGTCTCCGAGATAATTATATCTATTACGCATATACTACTCAATGTCCGGATTAACAACATAATTAAATCGTATAACTCAAAATAAACAACCATGGTTGTATCGGACAATAACGTAATTTATATCATCAATGACGAAACATGCTCATCGATTTTAATTTAAATATATTTCAACGTGAAATAAAATCAACCTGACAGCAATATTAAGATCAGAACTTAAAAGACCAATTAACGTTCAACTTTATAGCTGATTGATCAGATAGATAGGACTGGTGACGAGGTTTTAGTGTTGGTTTAGGCGATCCTTTGTGAATTATTTGGAAGAAAAAATGAAGTCAAGCGATGGAGTAGAGATGCATAATGATATACTGTCTTCACCGTCCAAAGAACTTATGTCTGCTAAGATGAAACATAGATATGAAACGGGAGAATCACCTAGGAAGAGAGGAAGAGGTACCAGAAAAAGTCAATTGGAATCTATTACAAATAATAATTCGAAAGGAAGTAGGAGAAGAAGGACAAGAAATCGTGAAGTGAATGAAATAATTGATGATCAAGAAGTAGATGTTGCTGATAAAGCAGAGATCAATAATCAATTATCTGACAATAAAGCAGAAGATTCTGATTCAACTGGGGATATAGGTGAGGATGCTGGCGAAGAAGAAGATGACGATGATGACGAGAGTGCATACGAATCTGCATCTTCTACAATTTCGAATACCGTACCTAGAAGGGTTTCCGTCAACACTTCTAACCGTAAGAGGAAAGAAGTTGATCCATTTGCGGATGAAGGTAAAGATGAAGTCCCTTCAAGGACAAGGAAACGTACTAAAACTAGGACTCAAAGTACATATGACGAAAGCAATTTCGACATCGATATTGCTTATGATGATGATAATGAGAAGAATGATAAGCATTTACCTAGCAGTCCTTTTGGATCCAGCAATGGAGACGACGGCACAAATAATATATCATTAGGCGTGCACTTAGAAAATGAACCAATGACTCCAACAAAAAATAAAAATAAAACTAATAATAATAATGTTACTTCTAATCATGATTTTACATCTCCTTTGAAAAAAGTCATCATGGACAATTTAAAAGAGTATAAAGATAATAATAAGCAAATATCTTTAAAATTAGACAGGAATTTCAAGCCTACTAGAGCACCTTCAGAATCTAAATATAGAAGACCTAATGCTAGAGGGTTCAATTCATTTTTAGACACTTTTGAAGGCTATTTTGATCAAAAGAAACCCTTTAAACTATTATCAAAATCTAAAAATTCAATGAGTATGGCACCAACTATCACGAGAGAAGAATTTGCAGTTATATCTAACTGTTTCAATAAAAACTTTAAAAAAGAAAGTAGATTTCAATTATTACAAATCCAAGAAAAATTATTTCCTCAATATTGGTTTGAGTTAACACAAGGGTTTTCATTATTATTTTATGGGGTTGGTTCAAAACGTGAATATCTAGAAAAATTTGCCTTTGAATACCTATCACAAGAAATAGCATACGCGACAATGAGAAATAATCCATCTATACAGTTGGAAACCGGTATTCCGTGTATTGTCATCAATGGGTATAACCCTACTTGTAATTATAGAGATATATCGAAGGAGATATCTCAAGCCTTATATACTGAAGAACTGGAGAGAAATGAAACCAAATATTGGGGGAACCATGTATTACTACAAATCCAAAAAATGGTTAGTTTTTATAAAAATCAACCGTCAGATATTAAATTAATTGTTGTAATTCATAATTTAGATGGTCCAGCATTAAGAAAAGAAGCATTCCAAACAATGTTGAGCTATCTGGGTAAAATTAAACAAGTTTCATTAATAGCATCTGTTGATCATATTTATGCGCCAATTTTATGGGATAACGTTAAAGCACAAGATTTTAATTTTGTTTATCACGATGTATCCAACTTTGAGCCAGCCAAAATTGAATCCTCATTCCAAGATGTGATGAAATTAGGTAAAAGTGAAAATAATAACGGTGCAGAAGGCTCAAAATATGTGTTACAATCGTTGACATCCAATGCTAAAAAAATGTATAAACTACTTGTCGAAACACAATTGTTTAATTTAGAACAATCCAATAAAACAACAGATGGGAAAGTTGCACCAAATAAACGTGGTACATTAACTACTGGTGTTGAGTTTAGAACATTTGCTCATCAATGTGCATCGGACTTTATTGCATCTAACGAAATGTCATTGAGAACAATGTTAACAGAATTTGTTGAACATAAAATGGCTACAATTTCTAAAAATTTGACAGGGACAGAATATGTCTGGGTTCCTTACAGTTATTCAGAATTGAAAAAATTATCAGAGGAAGTTTTAAAAGATGTTTAAAAGAATGTTTATAAAAATATGTCATATTATGCTTTTATATCTTTCTTTCCTTCCATAACACTTCGATTCTTCTTTCCCTCTCCCCCTCCACACCTATATTACATATTTATATAGCATCGTCATATCATAATTACGCATTAAAAACCAGAAACACGAACATAATTCAATCAATTCATCAATTAATCAAACATCAAACAAACTCAATGACAATAACGTATCTTATAAGTCTACCCTGATAAGTTCATATAAACTATTTAAGTCCATCTGTCTATTATTGCCATAACTATTAGTTTTCTAAAGGTGCTGCACTGTTAGCGCCTGAGGCCTTTTCCGTTTAAAAGTTTCATACATAATAAATTATTTAGAACAAGTAAGTTTATAATGTAAGATAAGTAAGATATATAAATAGTTGATTAAATTTATTATATAAGTTAGTTTAAAGGTTGTTGAATTAAAAGGATCTTACAAGGGACAGTGTGTTGATATATATTGGAATTATTTTTGATAACTAGCAATGTCACAACAGGGTATGATGTCAAGCCATGGCTCGATCAATCGCCCACCACCTATTGCATCGCCTCCAAAAGTTTTGGATAGCTACGTACCTGGAACGATTGTAATAGTTGGTATCCATAAGGTTGAGGTTGTTAAATATTTAGCTGAAGGTGGGTTTGCTAAGATATATGTTGTCAAGTTTCTGGAGTACTTGAGTACTGTGGATCCAAATGGTAAAGAGGTGTTACAGAATGGAGATCAGTTGTGTTTGAAGAGAGTCTTGGTTCAAGATGATAATGGATTGAATGAGATGAGAAATGAAGTAGAAGTAATGAGAAAGTTGAAAGGTGCTCCATGTGTGGTTCAATATTACGATTCTAATGCGTCTCGTAGAATAGACGGTGCACCAGGATACGAAGTCTTGTTATTAATGGAGCTTTGTTCAAATAATTCATTACTGGATTATATGAATCAGAGATTGGCTACGAAATTAAGTGAAGATGAAATTTTGAAGATTATGTTTGATGTAACTTTGGCAGTCGCTCAAATGCATTATTTGCCTTCCCCGTTAATTCATAGAGATATTAAGATTGAAAATGTTCTAGTTGATTCAAAGAATAATTTTAAACTATGTGATTTTGGCTCAACATCTACGTGTCTGCCGATTGTATCAAGTCATCAGGATATTGCCATATTGACACAAAACATCTATGTACACACAACACCTCAATATAGGTCACCTGAAATGATTGATTTATACAGGTGTTTACCTGTAAATGAAAAATCAGACATTTGGGCATTAGGTGTATTTCTTTACAAATTGATGTTTTATACAACTCCCTTTGAAAGAACTGGACAATTTGCAATTTTGCATTCAAAATACGAATTCCCATTGAATAATTATTCCTCAAAGTTGATCAACCTTATTATTGTCATGCTAGCCGAAAATCCAAATTTAAGACCTAATATCTATCAGGTTTTGAATCAAATTTGTTATATCTCGGGAATAAAAAACCCTATGGATGATGCATATGGATTGGGTGCGTATAGCTTTGAAAAATATACCGAATATCAATCGAAACTACAGAATTATCAAAATCAAATGTATCAAATTCAAGTTCGCAAAATTAAAAATCATGGGTTGTTGAATCCTGGTGACGATATGCTACTAGATGATTTGTTTATTAATTCATTCGAAGTTGCATCCAAAGTTCCAGTTAGCATTGGTGAACATAGAACTCAACCAATGATTCCCTTTCCTGGTCAAGAAAACACTCAGAACATGGAACAAAATGCAATAAATGGAGGTCAAATGTCTGAAAATAATGGTACAAATGTAGCACCGGAAACTTCTGGCAAAGCCAGTGAAAATCCTACTGTAACAGATGATAAGGTTTCACCTCCAATAGAGAATGAGACCAAGCCTTCAGATTCAAATGAAATTGAGAATTCGGCATCTTTAAATGAAGAAAGTTCGGAAGTTGTAGTTGATGCTCAAAGTTATAATATTTCAAGTAGTCGTCAATCGAGTTTTGTTAATATTAATAATTACACAAATAATAGCTCAATCTCATCGACAATGCAACATTCTAATTTGAATAATATCCCTGCGAGATCGACGGTTGAAATAAAATCATCGGATGAGCTATCAACTAGTTCTACAGCGAAGAGAGAACATTTATCAAGTAATCCATTCCCTCGTTTGAATACGGATGTCAACGTTGCATCAAGTACAAATGTGAACCCGAGTAATATGTCTATTGATTCGAGAATCCCATCTCAAACTTTAGGTCAATCACCGCCCCCATCGCTACCACAAAGCAATCCTATTCCAATCATTCAACAAGGATATCAAGGTATGTTTCCTTCAAGTCCAACTAATGGTCAACCGTTAAAACATGTGATATCTAGCGATTCAATTGCATCTACAATGTCAAGTACAATCTTCCAAACTCCACAGGGTCCAATTGTAGCCCCAAATATGGTTGAGATGTCTGTGAAAACACAATTACAGAGTTCGATTAACAATTCGGCTAAAACAACACCGACAGAAGACACTACAACAGCATCTGGTATCCAGCCTCCACCACCTGCATTTACTGCTGTCTCTCAGAATATAATTGAATCCGGGTCGGAAAAGAACATGGATCTGAATTTGAACGAAAAGGTTGAAGAGATCAAGGTAAACGATGATTCTGCGCCATTAATCGATCTTACACCAGCAACCAGTGGGGTAGAAATGCAAGGCGGATTATTAGGAGACAATATTGGGACTGATCTTATAAGCGACGGACAAGGTATAACTCATAATAATATCGAAACAAATGACAACGATAACGATGCTGAAATCGTTAATGAAAGCATTGAAATTGACTTTGATCAAATTCGATTAGATGATCAATCAAGTCACAATACAGCTACCTTACAACTACAAGATCAAATAGATAGAGTAAATTCAGGGACTCCATCTTCATCAACCACGCATTTAGGAACACCCGCAGATAACAATGTTAATACACAAATGTCAGTTCCTTGATATCCGATGTTAGATTATACCGTATCTCACCTCATTTCATTTCATCATAGTCATCATATATAAATATATACTTTTACGTAAATTTGTAATTCCCCTCTACAATTTTTAAACCTATATACATACACTTATTTCTATAAATACAATACAATTCAATATATTACAGAACAAAATTGAGATAATCTACTAATCAGACAGTTCAACTTTCAAAAGTAACCATCATCTCTTGTATCAACCGATAGAATACATTTAGTTTTATCGACGCAGACACATCGATAAAATTCCTTGTTAGCAGGTGATTAAAATTGGGGGGAAGAAGGGGGGTTGAAGAGAAAGGAAGAGTAATGTCAAACCAGGCAAGGATACAGAGACAATCAGGGTGTTTAAATATTCTACTAGTCAGGTCATGGTTCTTGTCCATGACAACAACAACGGTACCCAATCCATATATACATATCTGTATTACTGTCTGTATTGTTGGAATAGAGACATATTTCCTCATTTTTTAAGGTCAAACAAGAAGGGAAGGGAAAAAAAAACTATTTAAAGAGAAGAGAGGAAAGAGGAAAAAAAAAAGAGTATGTACAGGTTATTAATTTGTAGTTTTATATTTATAAATATCTATACAAGGTAGAGGTTATCCATTTGGTTAACATTGATCGTGTTTGTTTGTTGACGAAGTTCAGTGTGAACGATATTGGAATACTTGGAGTGATTCAGAATAGTTTGGACAAAGATGGTACATTCATCCTTTAATTATGTAGAGACGATTAAAGAACGTAAAGAGAAGCAAGGTGAGACTGAGACGTTGAAAGAGAAGGCTGAAGATATGGCAGAGAATGTGTATTGGGCATATTATGTTCATTTGCCATTCTATGTGATGACTGAAGGAGATTCGTTCTGGCTGCATGTGTTCTTTTTGTTGATATTTAGTATGGGTTTGTTTGGTGTGTTGAAGTGGTTCTTGTTATGATTTTACAGAGGCTTTTGAACAGGAGCAAGAGCATGAGCAAGAGCATGAGCAAGAGCATGAGCAAGAGCATGAGTAACAATAAGAATAGTGGTAACAGAACCAGATTCACAAATAATAACTTTTCATAACGGCATTGGGCAAGAATGAGCCCAACTACGGGGATAATTTAAAAATTAACAGGGTCTTTACAAACATGTATATTCCGGAATAGATTGCATAAACTGTACTATTTTATAATCCTATATCTTCAACGTACGTACATACATTTTATAACAGTTAAATACTGATAATACTAATACTAATACTAATAACGACATTTAGTCGTTTCTTCATACCAGTCTGACTGCTTAGATCTTTGTTTTACTACAACCTTTGGTCATGTGACCATCTCGATAACCACATGACCAGAATCTAAAAAATTCCCCAAAACTTAGTTACCCTATCATCACGTGACACACCAATTATTGGGTTTTCCCTCAAAATTTTGAAAAATTTGAAGTTCAAAATTGGCAGAATCTTACATAGAATGATCTAAATACATTTGATATTTAACAAGATATATAAGGGCAGGAACATATATATACATCCAAATAGTGATCCAGTCCATAATCTCAAGAGGTTACTATTATTATAGCTTAGAATTGAGTCTCTATTAATCATCAATTTCTTTTAGTTTTAATTTTTTTTTGCTATTTGGAAAATATTGGACTACATCCTAATTTAGTTCATTTCTTTTTTGAGAATTGCATTATCTGTGAGCAAGTGAATCGTTTGATAAGATCGCATTTTCTTTACTCTAAGGTTTCCTAGTTAAGTCATATCAATAGTTTTCTCATTTGAACCTGCATATTAATCAGGAGCCGAGTGGAGTTAGTGAATGACCTGGACTTAAATTTTGAATTTTGAATCATATATAAAGAGCACTGGTTAAATAGATAGAAGTTGAAGTTAGGGAAAGATGATTAGAAATGGAATAAAACAACGTAATTTGCATGTTACTAAATTTTTGAAAAATAGTACTACAACTACAGCAAGAAATATAATGTCGGGCGGAAATTTTGATACTTCTTCTGTTCAATTCACAGTCCAAGATACGGCAAGAATAGTTACCTTAAACAGACCCCAAAAGTTAAATGCCTTGGATACTGAAATGTGTGATTCTATCTACAACACTTTAAATGAATATTCAAAGAGTAAAGCTACAAATTTGGTTCTAGTGAAATCTTCAAATCAGCCAAGATCTTTATGTGCTGGGGGTGATGTTGCTAAATGTGCATTGAATAATTTAATTGGTAAAAAAAAATATTCTTATGATTTTTTTAAAAGTGAATATTCAATGAATTTTCAAATGGCTACTTATCCTAAACCAATAGTTGTTTATATGGATGGTATCACTATGGGTGGTGGTGTAGGTTTATCCATTCATTCTCCATTCCGTATTGCTACAGAAAATACAAAATGGGCAATGCCTGAAATGGATATTGGTTTCTTCCCTGATGTGGGCACTACTTTTGCATTACCAAGAATTATCAATATTGCGAATAATAAATCTCAAATGGCAGCATATTTGTGTTTAACTGGCGATGTTGTTACCGGCGCAGACGCTTTCGTACTGGGTCTGGCATCTCACTATATTCCTCATGATAACTTAGAAGGGTTACAGAACAGGTTGTCTGAACTACATCCATTCGCTGGTGGTAGTAGCAACAATGGGAAATATTTCGATATGGTCGATGAAGCAATTCAAGAGTTTTCCACATCTTTACCAGATTCTTATAAATTTGGTTTTACCGATTGTCAATTGGATGTCATTGAAAGAGCATTCAATATTGATGCTAATGAATCTGTTACTTCAATTCTGAACTCTCTAGATAGCTTCGCCGATGCTAGTGAAGAACATGCAATGTTTGCTAAGCAAGTTAAAGATAAATTATTGCAAAAATCTATGACATCTCTACAAGTTGCCTTGAAATTATTGCAAGAAAATTCAAAGGACAGTATAGAATCTGCTATGAAGAGGGACTTATATACAGCTGCTAATTTCTGTAACGATACAGAAGTTGTTGAATTTTCGCAAGCTGTCAAACACAAATTAGTGGATAAACAAAAGACTCCATACAACTGGAAAAAAAGGGAAGAATTATCTGCACCTAAAGTTTTGTCATTGCTTTCCCCAAAACCTTCTATTCTTATTGCGCTAAATAAGAATCATGATAGTGTAACTTGGAAAGAATATCCGTATCATCGTAAATATCAATTGCCAAGAGAAGAAGACATCACGAATTACATCACAGAACTTAATACCGCAAATGGTGGTGTTGGAAATATAACGAAAAATGAAGTTATCGAATATTTCACAACTATCAATGAATCTACCAAAGGTAAGATTGGGGTTGCTGAAATTTGTAAACTAATCATTGCCAGGAACTATACGTTCAATAAAGCAGGAGGCTTACAATCAAACATTGCCGAATCGGTATCTGATCAATTATTATAATAGATTTATTTAAGTATGGGAAGGCATCAAATCTAGTGTTTTTTTGTTCTTTTGTTTGGTTCTTGGTTTAGATTAAAAAAAAAATCAAAGAGGAAAGGGAGAATTGTATTTAAACATTCGTCAAAGTTCCCTAATATATCTATGATTTATATCTTGTTTTAAACAATTTTTATATTCACTGTAAATAGAATATTAAGCACATATGTAATGAAATTTATTACTATATTTAATTATCGATAGTCTGTCAAATGGCTGTGATGGTCAGTCTTCCCTACAGCTCAACTGTCGGTTTCATTTTTTAAGGACGATTTTTCAAATTAAAAAAAAATTATAAGGTACATTAGAAATATTGGAACTTTTCAATAGCAAAAGAGAATGGCATATATCAAGATTAACATTCTGTGTGTATATTAAAGAGGTAAGGTCGAGGGTACATTAATTGTGGCAATTCTTTAAATATTGGTTATCCTTAGTGAATTGGAAAAAGCTCAATTATGGGGGATCAGATTTTAAGTGGACTTGGTGTCCCTAGTGTTATTGCAAAAGATGAATGTATCTATTGTTTTGAGAATTGTCTAAATGATATTCATTCGGATATCATAACCGAGGAAATGCACTCTTTGGATTTATGTCTATCCTGCTTCCAAACTATCTGTGAAAGACATGTTTCTATTCACAACAGGGCAACACATCTTTCATCAGATGTTGATCATGCTAGTTACTTGCAAATAGCTAAGGTAACAAAGTTAAGTGAAGAATTGGAGGAAAAGGATACTAGTAAGAAGTTGAAACTGCAAGTAATTGAAAGATCTGATGATGAGAAGTATGAAACTATTTGGGTTTTAAAACAATTTAATGGTGAAACCCAAAATTTTACAACAGTCACAACGAGTAACGAAGAACAATTATCAATCGAATCTAAGGAAGTGATTGAAAAGATTTTAAGAGCTAAATCGCAGAACTTAGTTGATGAAACTAAAACTTGGGAACTAGAGATAAAATCCTGTCAACATACACAGAATTTCAAAAATTTAAAAGATTTAAAGAATAGTCAACTGGATAAATGTTCATCTTGTAATTTGACAAGTAACTTATGGTTATGTTTGAATTGTGGAAATATTGGATGTGGTAGACAGCAAGTTGGAATTGATGGTAACTCTCATGCATTAAGCCATTTTCAAGCTAATCCAGAACATGCTTTAGCAGTTAAATTAGGATCACTTTCAAATGAATCATATGATATGTATTGTTATTCGTGTGATGATGAGGTCAAATTTGAAAATAAGGAACAATTCGAAAAGATCTTGTTGCAATTTGGTATAAACCTAGGTAATAAACTTGCAAGTGAAAAAACATTAGTTGAGCTTCAAGTTGAACAAAATTTAAATTGGGATTTCAAAATGACTGATTCTAAAGGAAATGATTTGATTAAGTTAGATGCAAATGATCAAAACGGATGCGGTCTAATTAATTTAGGTAATTCATGCTATATGAATTCTGTTCTTCAATTATTATTTAATGCTGGGGTACCAGATTGGTCATTAGAACAGATTGGAACAGAATTTCCATTAGATGTAGTATATCCTTCTAACAATATATTATGTCAATTGATTAAATTAAGAAACGCGATGAAAATTGAACCGGAAAGGTATCCAAATGGTATTAAACCAACTTCTTTTAAAAGATGTATTGCACAGGCACATGAAGAATTTAGCAGTTCTAGACAGCAGGATTCCATGGAATTTTTCACATTTTTGATTGAACAATTAGACAAAAAAGTCTTGAATAAATTTGTAGGAACCATTCCTACTGATTTATTAAGATTCACTATGGAACAAAAACTACAATGTACAAGTTGTCATGGGGTTAAATACACGGAACAAACGCATGGATGTATTCAACTTCCTTTATTAAAAAATGATGATTCTCAGGAG
>NW_001834513.1:0-14051 GCF_000150035.1 Vanderwaltozyma polyspora DSM 70294
TCCCCCCAATTTTTCAAAAAAGAATGGAGGAGTTTCCCCTTTTGAAAAAAATAAAAAATTAACTTTAATTAGGGGGCCAAATCCACCGGAAATATTAAATTCAAGCCAATCTTAGATCGATTAGAATGCCAGGAATGGAATATTCTAAAATAAAATAAAAAGTGCGGTCAGTTTTTGGAACAATCGGTTATTTTAAAACCCGAATTCAGGAATTAGTAGAACTCCCCAATTAAAAATTTTACCCTATATATAGATATGATATGATATGGATAGGATATGGTAGGATATGATATGGTATGGTATGGTATCAGTAATGAATTTCTTAATCAATTAAAATAAAGAAAGAATGAATATTTTCCAAATCCGAGGAAGAAATGAAGGAATTAAAATACAGACACTAAGATTTTGACGATAGATGAATCCTTGAACGAGCTCTTAATTCAATTAGACAACCTATTAAACCATCAAAACAAAAAGCTAATAGATCAAATATTCAATAATTACATGTTCTTTATATTCGAAATCGATAATTTTTCATTATAAAACGTTTCGAAATTTTGATATTCGATATTTTGGGCTTAGTTTTCGGATGTAAGACGGGGGGAAAAGTAGAAAAACAAAGGGAGGGGATTGTGTGTTTCGTGCCATAATGATGTGCTTTTTTGTTGTTTCTGTGATTGTTATGTATGTATGTATAGGCAAATATTTGTATGGGAGTTAGTCATGTGATTTGGGGTGTTTTGAACAATGAGGTTATCGGTTATGGGTAGATATGCAGTTCAATACCTGGAACTGTACGCTTCTTCATTATAGTTTCTCTATCACTATCTTGCTCTTCATTGCCATCCTTATTCTCATCTTTATCTTTATCTTTAGCCTCATCTTCATCTTCAACTTCAACCTCATCAAGCACAGGAATGCTTTTTGTGAATATATCTACTTTTCTATTTTTATTCTCTTGGAAATGACAACCCAGTGATAACGTCTTTTCAATTGCTTTACCCATTCCCAATACTTTCACGTACGTTGCTCCATGTTTATCTAGAGTCTCCAGACATTTGGTGATTCTCTTCAATGCACTGACATATGGAGTTATGCTTTTCACATAGATCGTCGTCTTGATCTCCTTATGTGCCATCGTCTTAATACTAGGACATTTCCTTATCAATCTGTACCCTTTTTCTTGCATTCTGTATATAAATAATGTACCCTTGTGTGTGTGCGCTGTATGTATTGATCTCTCTCTCTCTGTGTCTCCCAACTCCTATAGATATGGCTTTAAATCTCTGTAAATTGAGAGCAATCTCTTTGTGGATATATTCACACAGGATATAACTGGATCCGATTCACACCAACACTTTTTAAATCAATACATCGACTACTTTTATCATCTTTGTCTTGATTTAACTCGTTCAAATTTCACTAGATTTTTCGTTACAAATTTCACATTTCCGGTCATCGATCTTTCTGTCCGAATATACCATGGTTTCTTACTACCACACAATCCGGACACTTTCTACCCCTTCACCTTTCCCCGTCATCCCTTTTGATTCATACTAATTCCAAATATCAACTTGGATGGATACATAAAAGAAATAATGATTCTTCGAGATATAACTAAGGGTGATCATATTTGACAAGAACTAAGTGTCAGTTCTTGATCTAGTTGGGTAGACTCATCGATTTTGTTTGTGTGTTCTCCTTCTTATACCCCTCCACCAGGGATTTATACAAGGGTTTTTGCAAAAAGAAGGAAGATGAGTATGATCAGGAATTTTAAATATGATAGATCAATACAGAAATTAGGTCAATTGTGCAACAGGAGGTCCTTTAGTGTTTCTTTTGGTAGATTCATGATCTTTGAAGGTAATTCTAGTGAGATTCAAGGGACTGCTGAAGAAAGAATGACGAAAGTTTTTGGTGGGAGATTAAAAGGTGAAGCTCCGGTTTCTACAAGTAGGATGTTAACTGGAGGTTATAAGGTTATTGCTGGTATCAAAGTTCCTTCAAAACCGGTGGCTCCTGATAACTGTTGCATGTCCGGTTGTGTAAATTGTGTTTGGGAACTTTACAATGATGACGTAAGGTTTTGGAGAGGTAAAAGGAAAGAAGCTGTTAAAAAAATTACAGGAACAAATGAAATTTGGCCTACTAATTGGGACCCTCCTTTGGCTTTGCTTGAAATGCGTAATCTTCCAGAACTTCTGAGAAAGGAAAAGTCGAGCCAACTGCAAGATTCGTTGAAATCTAATGTGAACACAGAGTCGCTGTTTCCTAAGAGACAATCTCCACTGCCTGCCAGTGTTTTGGCGGCAAAGAAAAGACATCAGTTGGAAAGGTTGCATAGCAAAGAAAAAAAATTATACCTAGAGCAAGATGATGGCTGGAATGATATTCCTGTTTATATAAAAGTCTTCTCGGAGTTTGAAAGGCAAAACAAATTAAAAAAGCAGAAGAAAAAACTGGAGAACTTAAAACAAGAAATTACCATGTAAATATTTCATGTCATTGATCCATTGATTGGAACATTAAATGTAAAATTAACAAAATAACTTAATATTTATTATCCATTTGCATGTATATATATATTCCATATTCGCAATCCTTTAAAAATTTTGTAGAATACAATTCTACTTGAATTTAAAATTGGCATAGAACTCTAAAAAGTAAACAGGTAGAATTATTTACTGAATGATATATTTTTGATATATAACTTTTATCTAGTACAACAATAATCAATTTGCTACATTGCGTTACGACATTTCTACGTCAGCATCGTCACCGGCATCTTCTGATGACTGATTCTGCTTAGCTTTTGCAAGTTTCCTTTTCTTCTCTTCATCTTCAAGATATCTAGTCTTGATTATATTTCCCATAGAGGCTAATTCTTCATATTTAGAAACGTATTCACTTTTAGTTGTATCGTACCCTTCATCATATAGCCAATCTTCAGATTTGGTAAGCATGTCATTAAGTTTAGCCTTCTCATTACTAGATGCAAATGGAGCATAGTCTCCTTCTAATTTCGAACGTAAGGAATAGATGTATTCTTCTAATTCATTCTTACGTTCAATTGTTTCTGCGATTAACTTATCCTGAGCTATCAATTCATTTTCTAATTCAATATATTCATTTAGTTTACTGGTAGGTAGACCAAAAGTACGAGCTTTAATCGATAATTTATCCTTCTTAACTGTCTTGATAACTTCTTTAAACTCTTGTTCTGCATCTTCTGGTGCATCTTCTGGTAAAGGAATTGGCTCTTCGACAGTGACATCTTCTAAAGTATGCGCTTCTTCAATAGTATGGAACCCCGATGGATCACATCTCAATTTTATCTTTACTGGGACTAACTCAGCACCCTTTGGTAGTTTAACACCCTTAAGTTCCCATTTAGCAATCGTTGATTGACCACTGGTAGGTACACTTCCCTTATTGGTGTATTTTGCCTTCATATGGAAATTCCCTGTACGATGTAATGTAATCATCTTAGTGGATGGATAATAAGAATTAGCTGGGAAAACTTCTAAATGGTCTTCATCTTCACCTTGTTTATCCCAGTAGTAAGAAACAGAAACTGGATGGATATCTTCAAATTTGAATGGTCTTACCCTTAAAATTGGAGAATGTATAGCACAAATAAATGCAGCACCTTTTGCGACAGCTTCATCTTGATTTAACGTAGTGGATAATTGTTTATCAAATGCCTTTGAAATAGAGTCTTTTATAGCTGGAATACGAGTCGTACCACCGATCATCTCTACAAAGTCAATGTCATCAAGGGTTAGCTTTGCTTGATTCAGTGCCCTAGTAATTGGGCTATTGATACGGTTTAATAAAGGTTGTGCTAATTCTTCCAATTCTTCTCTTGTCATTTGGGAAGAGACATCGATATCATTCATAACAGATTCGACATTAAACACAGCTGTTGTATTTGCGGACAAGACTTTTTTCAATTTTTCTGCCGCTGTTAAAACTCTATTATAAGCCTTTGGATTTGATCTAATATCAATCTCATATTTGTCCTTAAACTCATCTGCAAAATGTTCAGTAATTGCATGGTCAAAGTCTCTGCCACCAAAATGTTTATCAAATGCAGTACCAACTATTCTACATTCACCATTTTTAAATTTAGCGATAGAACAAGTATATGTAGAATGGCCAATATCAATGAATGCTACAACTCTTGGAGGTTCTTCAGCCTCAGGAAGATCGGTTTTAAAGACACCATATGAGACAGCAGCAGCAGTGGTATCAGTAACAATTCTAACAGGGTTCAAATTAGCAATTTTAGCAGCATCTGCCATTGCATAACGTTGTTCTTCATTGTACCAAGAAGGTACTGATATACAAATATCAGTGATTTCTGATTTAGTTTCATCTTCGACTATTTGTTTCGATTTCCCAATGAACATAGCAGCAATTTGAGTAGCTGTAAAAACCTTTTCATCACCATTTAAATTAACCTTAACACCAACTTTCCCATCCTTTAGCTTAACCAAACTTGAATTAAAAAACTTTGATTCAATTGCAAAATCTGGATCATCGTAATTCATTCCAATGATCCTTTTCAAATTGTCAACAGTATTCTTAATATTTGAAGTCTGTTTTGTCTTACCAGACTCTCCTAAGTATCTATTCCTCTCACCAAATCCCACAATTGTAGGAGTTGAACGATTAGAAACCTCATTGACAACAACATCAATGCCCCTATTCCTAGCAACTGCTAGAACAGAACTACTATTACCAAAATCTAAACCGTAAGGTGTACTCATTCTGATCAATCAATCAATTATTTCTTACAAACCAATATCTTTTCTAAAATATCTATCCAAAATTACAGGCACAGTAAGATATCTTAGTCACTTGCTGTCATACCCACTTTAGCCCTTAAAATACCAAATTTGAACTAAGATATAAACCAATTTGCTTTTATATATAGCATTCTGCCATCACTTGATATGTCAACTACTACGACCTCCTTTACAATATCAATTCCAATCCAAACATCAACATCAACATCATCTAGCCAACCCCCCTTGGTGTTCATCAGTTGGATGATATCATATCTCTCCTCAACTCGAATAACCCTCGCAGTCTTTCAAAAACAGAGAAACCTAACTCGTAAATGAGGTTTAGTTCGTTTCGAATTAACAACTTTCATTGAATTTAAGAGGGTTAATAAACTCTAGAGGTTATTTCGATTCGAAAGTTCTCGAACTTACTAGATCCTTTTATTGATTTGAAGTGTATTTGTATTTCTTATAGAATTAAGCCTTTCTTAATTATTATACTATGTGTGTACTATATAATATGATATGATATGTTTTTTGATATGATATAATATAAAGATATTATGGAAAAAAGTTGAAAGTAGAGAGTAGTGGTGATGGTGATGGTGATGGTATTGTCATTATATCATTTCCATGATTAGCACTAGACTGTTAAATGACTCGGTAGTTGTTAATTGGATTAAAGGCTGTTCCCAGTTTTCTGAAATTGCTGAAGTTATTAGTAATGACCAATCCTTTTCATTGAATATTTCTAATGACTTGATGTATAATAGGAGATGGAAGTTCGAAATTTTTTCATGTAATAGATTATAATCACCTCCAGTTGCTGCACTGTATAGATAGTTTTTCAATTCTTGGTAATCTTGTGATAATCCCATTGCTTGTCTGTTTGCCCAAGGGAATCCACCAGTTGAATGGAATTTTATTTGATTCTTGGAGTCTTCTGTAATGAAACCGTGTGTCAATGATACTAATAGATAGTCGACTGGGAATGCAGGTTTGGCATTTTCTTTCACTGTTAGTCCATATTCATTAGTCTTCATGTAGAAAATTTCAGGAACGTATACTTCTTCGTTAGTTTCGTTAATGTAAGCCATTGATGGATGTGTTGAGCCACTGATCATTTTAGCGTCAACTAATGCTTCAGCTTCAATGGAGACTTGGTAACTTGTTATATCAATTTCACTATCAAGGTTACCAGAAACTACACAGGTGACAAACTTTGATGAAAATTTACCTTGTTCACTAAATCTACTTGCATTTGGAAATGCCAATTGATGTTTAGCGGCCATGATTATCTCTAAAGATGATAAAAAGAAAGAATCTTTATGTCTCTTGCAGAAAACTGTACCATTACCATTACCAGTATCAGTCAAATCAGAAAATATTAAACCAACCCTTAATAACCCCATGCTCATTGCTATTTGATCTACTTTTTGCATTTCCTCCTCTACTTGCTCTAAATCCATTGTCAACCCATCTTGTTCGTCATGTTGAGGTGGTTCATAGATTGCATGCACTACAGCTTTCACACCCAATGGTGTAGAATCGTATTTCTCGTAACTACCATATAAATAACCAAATCTTTGCATACCTGTTGCCCTCCAAGATTCGATAAATTGATTGATCAAATCACTCTGTTGGATCTCAACATGATCGACCATCCTGAACTCCTGTTGTTGAAGAGTTATCGCAGATGGCTGACACTTAGAACAAATACCTCGAGGCCAAGGTTCATGTCCATTGTTACAACGCTTGTTGATTTTATAATCTGGTTGTGATAAAGGTGGAATATACGAACTACCACTAGATTTCTTGTTCGTTGCTTCATTTAGTTTCTTCAAATAAGAATGGAAAGAGATATGTTTCAACTTGTTTTCCGCATGATATTCTTTATCCCATGGGGGCAATGGTGAACAATATTCACACATCCCCTTGTCACCATGCTTACAAAGAGAAGATCTAGTTCTCTTGATCAACCCATCTTCTTTCTCCAACAATACATCAACAGGCAATTCACTGATAACAGCTGATCCAGCACCCACAGCATTTACAGGAACACTCTGGCCTTCATTAGAACCACTTGAATCAGAATATTCAATGTAAACGATATCACCATGTTTCAACCCCATTTCTTCCACAGATCTACCAGCAATATTAGAAACCGGTTCCTTAGCACTCCCTGGGTCATTACCGACAACAACGGTCCCTGGATCAACATTTAACCCAACCTCTTTCACCCAGTTCTCAACAACATCACCAAATAGATCAGTAGCCTCGCAGGATACCCTATTCATCCCAATTTTTGACCTAAACCTTAACAACATTTCTCAAAAATTTAACAATTCCCTTCTCACTCCCCATAAAACAAAACTAACCCAATAGGAAATACAAATATAATATTTCAATTTAAGCAATTCCAATGAATCAATTGTCTCTCTCTTGTCCTAAAGCATAAACCAGAATTCATTCATTCATCTCATCTTTTTATTATATACAATTACCAAATAATTCTTGATATTTTAAAGCCTTTAAAATATTTAAAATTAAAGAAACAGACAGGTATTGAAAAAAATTAGTTACAACTTTAGAAGCAAAAAAGAGATTGAATTCGGTAGAGTTAAGGGCTATAGAAGGATAGAGTATATTCTTTATTATCTAATCAGTTGGTTGTTTAAGAGGTTGTGTTTATTTGGAATCTTTACCTTCTTTTTGAATTAATTTTGAATAATTTTTGTTTTTCAGTTCATTCAATCTAGTTAGAGATGTCTCAATCTGAAGGAAGTTCATTTTATACAACCGTTGACGTTGAAACTAAACTTGTTTCTGTTTATACACCATTGATTTATGGATCTTTGTTGATTTTGTCATTGATTATATTTGGTTCTCAGTATAGAAAGAAACAGATCAAGGAATTGAGTGAGCTTAAGTCTATTTTTGATGAGAATGAAGCAAGAGATTTATATTATGAATTGAAGTCGAAACGTGAGGAAGATAATATACATGAGAAGGTTATTAAGGCAGCTTTGTTGAATAGAGGTGCTGAGGCTGTGAGACGTTCTATCAAGTTGAAGGAGTTGTCTACTCAAATTGAAATTATCTATAAAAACGGTGGAATTGGTGATGATTATTGGAAACGTTTCCAAAATGAAGTGAAGTTAGTGGATTTGGAGTTCAAGGAAACTTTACAAGAGGCAGAGATGTTGCAGCCAGGTTGGGTTCAACTGTTTGTGGCGTTGTCAAAGGAAATCTGTTTTAACCAAGCTCTTTCCAGACGTTACGACTCGATCGCTAGACGTACTGAAACCTGCATTAAAGAATGGAACTTGAAATTAGATGATAATGGAAGATTGATAGAGTAATGTTATCATCTATACATCTGACTAAAGTGTTGAGTTGTTAAATCAAATAAAATTAATTTCTAATCTATCAAGGGTCCTCCTATTTTGTATAGTATACAGGTATATATAAGTACAAATGATATATCTTTTCTGTAACGAGTGCTCTCTTGGAAGGTGTTTTTATTTAGATATACTATTAGTAATGAGAAATGGGCACTATCATATGCTAGATACACTCGTCATCGAGAGGAATATCACCTCTCTTTAGATACTGGTATCTCATGTTAGACCATTGTCTCTTGATTCCATTGTTACATGCTGCATCGATATAAAAAATTAGTTGAAGTTTCAGATCTATATAAAGCAACTTATCAAGTATCTGTAGTAGGTATGGATATAAACAGGAACAAGTCAAACGCTAGCTTCTATGTATCATTGGATATAAGTGTCAGTTTAGTTTCGTAATGTTATCGTATGTTTTTAGGAACCCTTCAAGGTGTCTTATTGATAAAGTCATCCCTTTAAGAGCACTCAATCGCTATTCTACTCATGTGTTAGATGCTGCTAAGAGGAAAAGTATTCTAGACCTTAATAAGAAGTATTTGGCTTGTGAACCTCTATCTATGTGCACTGCTTATGATTATATAACTGCAAGTTGGGCTCAAAAATCTAACTGTGATATGATTCTTATTGGTGATTCATTGGCGATGACTTCACTAGGGTATAAATCAACTACAGATCTTCCATTCGATGAGTTTAAGTACCATGTCAAATCTGTATGCAGAGCTGAAGGTTCATCATTAGTGGTTGCTGATATGCCATTTGGTAGTTACGAGACTAGTCATGAAGTTGCCATTTCGAATGCACTACAATTATTAAAGCTTGACAGTAATGTAGCTTCTCTTAAGATAGAAGTTGGTATGCATACTAAGGATAAGTATACCATAAATCTGGTAAAAGAGATGTGCTCGAGAGGGATACCCATTATGGGTCATATTGGATTGACTCCTCAGAGGTCCCATTCGTTAGGAGGGTTTAGAGTTCAAGGTAATAAATCATATAAAGAAATCAAAGAACTGTTAGAAACGGCTCTAGTCTTACAAGATGCAGGTTGTTGGGCACTTGTGCTTGAGTGTATTCCTCAAAAGGTTGCTGGATATATAACATCTAAGTTAAATATACCAACAATCGGTATAGGTGCAGGGACTCAAACTAGTGGACAAGTTCTGGTCATGTCTGATATGTTAGGAATGTTGCCAGGAGGAGTTCCCAAATTTGTTAAACAGTATTCTAGTATACACAGAGTTGCCTCAGATTCTATTTCAAAATATATCGATGAAGTAGAAAGTGGGAAATTCCCATCAAATGATACCCATACTTTTAAGATAAAGAACGAGATATGGGAAGAATTTATAAATCATGAACAAAGTTAAAAGAATAATAATTGATGACAATTGACAATATAAATATATATTAATAAGATACTTTTCATGTAAATATTTTTAGTATTATGTACAAGTTATTTTATGTGCTCAGTTTTACCTAATTCAGGACAATGACAGTTATCCTTTATGCCTTTCCACTCTGCCAGCAGTTCCAAACGTTCTTTTGGTTCTCTAAAGTATTCTCCACTAAGAACAAAGGTTCCCCAATGGACACCCAAAACATGTTTTGCCTCGAGATCCTCCATGATTTTTATGACTTCACTTGGATCAATGTGTCTTGGCTTTTGGTGCCATTCAGGGCAATACTGACCACATGGTAATATTGCTAATCTACAACCGCTTCCAAATTTTCTCTTTATTCTGGAATAAAGGTCACTCACATATCCTGTGTCACCAGCATGGAAAAGAATTGGTTCATTGTTATGGCTCAATAAAAATGAACACCAAAGCGAGTGGTTTATATCTGTCAGTCCTCGTCCTGACCAGTGCATTGCCGGTGTACATGATATATGATAAATTTCGTTACCTTTTTCTAACTCACAAGTTTCCCACCAAGATAATTCAATAAAATTGGAAACATCAAACCTTTTTAAATAATGAGACATACCTTTTGGAACAATCCATAGGACATCTGTATTTCTCCATTTCTCAATACTAGCTGCATCTAAATGATCTGGATGATTATGTGAAACTACTATTACATCAGGTTCAGGAACTTCATCTATTTGACATGGCTGTTCTGTTATTCTTTTTGGTCCAAATGTTTCATCAACAAGGTAATCACTAAATAATGGATCCGTCAGTATCTTAAGTCCATTGTATAAGATATAATTACATGACTGTCCTAGCCATGTTGTATAGATTGGGATATTTTTATTTCCCTGAAATCCAATGTTACGGTTTTGCACCTCATTTCCCTCTAATATCTTAGAAACTACAACTTTATTTTCTGATTTTTCATAGACTAGTCTTATTCCTTTTTGCAACCAGTCAGGTTTATGTATTGGCATCAATTCATCCATATCTTCCTTATTATTGGGTATCCCACCTCTGTTCCTTTGGAATAATTCCACAATTCTGTTGAAAAAGAATTCTTGTACAGTTTGTATTCTATATTCATCGAATGGATTCTCGAATCGACCAAGAACTTTTAAAGGAGAATACTTCACCAGCGTCCCCTCATTTGACTCTTGACCTTCTTCCATAAAGTGTACAATATCTTGTCTCATAGCAATTTCCTCTGAAGATGCACCTATCACCCAAACAGCATAACCTGTATATGATAATACTGCAGCAATCCCTAAATTAGTTAAGAACCTCTTTGATCTTAAAAGAATTCTACCTTTAGGCTTAGGGTTCTTACTACTAAAATTCCTGATGACATTTGCTTTCAATACACCATTTATAACTAGTCTTCTAGATCCAGAGAATACACCATTATACAATGTCCACAATTTTCCAGTATACATTTCAATGTATCTCAATTGATTCCTTCAGCTGTTATCTATTCAATTCAATTGATTGCTCCAATTGCAGTACTTCAGGTACAATGCTTTTAAAAATCAATGCTCCTTTAAAGCTGTAATTAATTTGAAATATCAGGTCAATTCCTAATGGAAACGCCTACTAGAGACCCTACTGAACTCGATGGGTTCTTAAAGTCAAACACTAATATAAATATTACACTGTAATAACCTTTTAAGTCAACAATGCCTCGAATGAAAGTAACAATTTCTTACAGTGATTATTATTATTAGTATAAGGTGCTATAAATTTACCGAAAAGCCATTAGTAATGATGATAATGATCTGAAGAAACTGTGATGATATGAATAAACAGGATTGACTCCATCTATGAAAGCATAAGTTTCAATATTCAATCCATACAGTTTAGTTACTAATTAATTTCAATTCGAATCTCATTTACCATAAGGTAGCCCCCCTTGTAATGACCAGTTTCTAAAACTTTTCTAGTTGAAATAAAATCTAATATAACCTTGGAAGAAAACGTAATGAAAGTATATCAAAAGGATTGCATATCTTTTCAATGTGATTCAGAATATATTGCTACATCCCACTGATGTTAATTGATTGGCTATTGTACACCATTCTATAGTGTCATATTATCTTGTTAGATCGATGGGTTTAATATCAATAAATGAAGCCGGCATCTTTAAACTAAAGGATAGTTCTAACAATCAAATTAAGCTAAAATCCATAACTTAAATAAAACTAGCAGTTACTAATCCATCCCAGTTAGTCCAATATATACCAACAATTCATTTCAAGTAAACTTCTTTGTTCTTTCATCTATACTGCTTTTATACTTAAAGGATCCTTTCATTCTTATAAGGCATCCCATCCATCGATAAATTTAATAGAAGCCAAAATCCTATAAAAGGTTAATTCGATTTAGTTAACTTAACTGGTTGATTAAGTAGTAAAGACATCAAAGTAACAAGGTCTATTGGTGATTGGTTGGTTCAAGATGGGGTTGTCAAGGTTTAATCAAGATGCTACATGTTTTGTAACTAGTTCTGAGGGAAATTCTGTTACTATATATAACTGTGATCCATTTGGGAAGTGTTTTGAAATGGTTGATGAAGACACTCAGAATATAGGTGATGATGATGCTAGAGGTGATGATAATAGTGGTGGTGATGATGATCTTTTAGTTGAGATGTTATTTTCTACTAATTTGGTGGCTATTGTTCATAGAAAACAGGGGATTCTTAAATCTAAAAAATTAAAGATAGTTAATATTAAGAGGAAGACAATTATTTGTGAATTATCGTTTCCTCATCCAATTCAAGATGTTGTTATGAATCGTAAACGTGTCTGTGTATTGCTTAATAGTGATCAGATTCATATTTATGATATTTCATGTATGAAACACTTACACACAATTGATATTTGGGATAGTCAAGTTAAGAGCATTACAGGGCAGGGAGTAGATTCTCTTTCTAATTCAGGTACAAGCAATATGACAAGTTTGAGGGAAAGATCAAGTACATTTTCCAAGTCTATTAGTCCAAAAATATGTTTGAGTAATGATGACAGAAGCATTTTAGCTTTCAATTGTTATAGTACTTCTTCTAAATCAGTCATTCTTAATGACGTAGTTATTTTTGATGCTTTGAATATCTCTCCTCTTAATTATATCAACTCAGTTCACAAGGGTAATGTTGCTTCTCTGGCAATTAGTCCAGATGGTAAATTCATCGCTACCGCTTCAGAAAAGGGTACACTAGTGAGAATATTCAATACAGGCGCTGAAACAGAAAGTGAATTATTAACACCCTTATTATATGAATTTAGACGTGGCAATAGACCCTGTAATATCAATCAATTGACCTTTAACAGTGATTCTACTTTACTTGGGTGTGTAGGTGATTCTGACACTATTCACATTTTCAAATTAGATTCAACAAGCAGGTTATTATCCATGTCAGTAAATTCAGAGGACAATTCACACATAACAAGTGAGGATATTAAAGCATTAAGGAAAGATCCAAATTCAAAACAATTTACAAAATTAATATCAAAAACAATTAAAAAATCAATTCCAAGTCAAGCATTACGTCGTGATTTCGCTCATATAACTATCAAAAATACGAAGACTAAACACATACTAGGATTCCCAAAAGAATTCATGAACCAAGTATACGTTTTAAGTAACGATGGTTCCTTCTTTATCTATTCTTTACCATCAACTTCTGGGTCTTGTGTCTTATCCAAACAGAACGACTTTAAATAGATAAACTATATAAAATAATTATTGTATATTCACGTAAAATGACAGTATGTGATAGATGTTAATGTACATTTCTTCAATTATATAATTTCCACCAACCTCTGAATTGTAATTAATTATAATGATAGTTGATGTTTTTAAACCAAATACATTTGATCTCAAACACATCCCTTTATGTTTAGTTGTCCCAACATCAATTTTATTAATTATGATAAAGCAATCCATATTTAAAATTAAGAACAAATTATTAAACAGAAAACCCCAAATCATTGGACGTTTTGAAGCTGATAAAGCCAATATCTGGTCTCTTATAAAGAGAATTCCATATTTACGAGTTGATATTCGATTGTTGAAATAGATCCAGGGATTATTTTGCTATTTTATGGCCAATTTAATTAGGAATATACATATATTTTATGGTCTTACAATACATTGAAATTTGAATTAATTTATATATCTTTATTGATACAAGAATTCATCAGAAATAGAGAATTATATCAATGGTACTGTGTAGGATTATTGGAAAGAGATTTGTGAATACTGTTCATAAGAGATCTCTTTTGGCTGAATTAAAGGAAAGAGGATTGATTTCTCAAATATCACAACCTGAATCCTTATTAAATAAAGCTCTGCAAGATGGTAAAAGAGTAAAACTATATTGTGGAGCAGATCCCACTGCTAGATCTTTGCATTTGGGAAACTTAGTTCCATTAATGATA
>NW_001834514.1:0-14109 GCF_000150035.1 Vanderwaltozyma polyspora DSM 70294
AGATGATATTATTACTTTTTAATGGTACTTAACCATCTAGCAGTTGTATGGAAACTTTAAATAAGTTTGATAAAAGAATTGATTTTTTATTAACTTAATTTTATTACCCGTTTATTACTATAAAGTACATATATATATGCGTGTAAGTTTAATACATATAGTTGCTAAGAATCGCCTTTCTATTTTAATTGAATGATTAATTATAAAACAGATGCTGAAGAATAAAGTATAAATTATTTTGAGAATGAGTTAGTAATTTATCTCTAGTCAAATAAAAACAATTTCAGCATAAGTTTTTCTTCTTAAAAAACCTCTAATATACAATATTCATTTAAGTTTAATGAATACTAAAGTAATGATGATTATAATGATTATAAAAGTATTTTGGGAATTGATCTGAGTTCTTATTGCCCAAGGAAAATAAATAGATATCAGAAGCGTCTTGTTCCGTTTATATTATTTTTCATTCAGAATCTTGTAAAAGATCCCTTCTTTTTATTCTTACCTAGTTTGGCCTTTTTATAGTTGTGGTGTCTAGCATCTCTCCAACCAGAAGTGCTGACTTTTTTATCATTAGCTTCCTTTTTAGCTTCTTCTTCATTTTTCAATAAAGTAGCTTCATCGATTTCCATACCTTCTTTTTCCTTCAAGTCTTTTAACTTTTGATTAATCAAATCTTTCTTTAATTTATCAGCAACTCTTGAAGCTCTATCATCGACAACCTTTTGGAATACACCCTTACGAATAACAGATTTCGCATTTAGACGAGTACTTGCACGTAATGATTTAGCCATATTGATTTAGGTTATATTGTTCTTGTCTTTTGTCAATTTCTAGAAATTATGAAGATTTATAAGATTTATAAAATAATTTAAGAAATATACTAATTAGAATTACAAATAGTTTAAATGATTATCTAAACTCTAGATCCTTCCTATCCCTCTAGTTGCCGCTAAGGGTACATCAGTCAAAACTATTAACACTTTGCTCATCTCATCTCATCTCATCTCATCTGAGATCAATTGCATATTATGGCGATGGATCTAACCATTATTGAGATATTCTGAAATTAAAATTTTTCAAAAATTCGAAATTTTCCAAAAGCTGAAAAAAGAAAAAAAGAAAAGTTCAAACGTTACCCGGGCAACATTGACCGATTTTGTTTTTTCAAAAACTTTCAAGTGACTGTTCTCCATCCGCACACCTTAAATGTATACTGAAAATTATTTCCAAAAAAAACAAAATAATCAAATTGAAACTTTTTTTCATTGGAATTGGTAGTTGGTGAAGACAAACCAGATGAAGAAAATGTGAATTCGAAGATAGAGAATAACTAATCACTAGGTTATGCTAGTTATGGTATCTACTTCCGGTAATAATGATTACATGTTGAATTATTTACCCAGTAGTGTGTGTATTTGTGTAAATTTATCCTCTTTGGTATACCTTCCAACCCACCCAAATGTTTTTCTATCTTGTTCATGTCGTTCTTCACTATTTCCTTTCGCCTTGTGAGAAGCAGCACCATAGTGCCCATAAGGCCCAATAACTTAGATCGGATTCCTTCGGCCTACTTCCAACTTCCTCTTTCCTCCAGGCTGAACATTGAGAGAATGCTCTGCCTAGAGAAAGATTGATTTCCCACTGGAGAGACCTCTTCTGTCTAAAAATAATTTTGTTGTTTTTTTTCAAATACACACCCACTCACTCATCATAATGTTTTCTTGATATTTATCACAGAATTGCAATATTGCATGAAACTTTTGACCTCGTTCAATCTGATGGTGATGTTAACCTTACTATTGGCAATTACAGCAATTTCAACTATATTCCATTATGATCTTGCTACTTTGTCCTGGCTTCTCTAAGTCAGCATCATCGTTTTTATTTCGATTTGTTTCCAAACCCGTTTCATGTTTAATCTTACTCTGAACTAGCCTACTGCCAGCAAGACCTTCACCATCCTCATCCTCATCATCATAATCATTGTCATCATCAACAGTATCTATCTAATTTGGTTTACTCTTTGGTACTATGTCATCACCGGCTAGACCACTTACCACTGGATAGTGTAGTTAGTTTGCTCTGCTCTGTAATGAATATCCCAAGAATGAATATTCGTTAGATTAGAAGCTCAAATTCAAAACGGGTTTAAATAAAACATATATGTACATTTAAATATATTCTTGTTACTTGCTATTAAAGAGACCATATTCGAAGCTCACCAAACAAAAATGTATGTAATGAATGATTTTAAGCACTGAAAGTGTACCACTTTTGTCGACTATTGGAAAATTGCAGATAGAATTTTTTGAAATTGAATTATAGAGAATATGCACATATCTTTTCCAATTATAACTAGACTTATCATTGAATAAAATAAATTGAGATGAAATCTATGAGAACCAAATATGTATGAAATCGAAGAATAATAAATTACACCTAAAATTTACTACTGATTGTTGATATTGCTATTACTATGATATATGTAAGATAAATGATTAAGGAACAAATAATTGTAATGAGATGTATTGTTAAACAAATACTCTAGTACTTATCCAAAAACTAGGAGATCTATTCAAATATGGGAAAATGTTTCAAAATTAAACTTTAATGGAACTAATCATAATATTAAAGGGAAATTGGTGTTTAATTATAAAAATAATAAATGGATGTTAGCCAAAGCAAAAATGGATTGTGAATGTGCAAGTAGGATTGGATAGTCATATTCTACTTACCAGCTAATTTAAGTAAAAAACATGTGTCATTTCCAATGGTTTGATTGAATATAATACGAATTTTATTTATACTAACAATTTTATTTCAATTTAATGTTTTAATTACAGGGCTAACTTACGTACTCAAAAGAGACTTGCCGCTTCTGTCATCGGTGTTGGTAAGAGAAAGGTTTGGTTAGACCCAAACGAAACCTCTGAAATTTCCCAAGCCAACTCCAGAGAATCTATTAGAAGATTGGTCAAGAATGGTACCATCGTCAAGAAGGCCGTCACTGTTCACTCCAGATCCAGAACTAGAGCTTACGCCGAATCCAAGAGAAACGGTCGTCACACTGGTTACGGTAAGAGAAAGGGTACCAAGGAAGCTAGATTACCATCTCAAGTTGTCTGGATCAGAAGATTACGTGTCTTGAGAAGATTATTGGCTAAGTACCGTGATGCTGGTAAGATTGACAAGCACTTATATCACGTTTTGTACAAGGAAGCCAAGGGTAACACTTTCAAGCACAAGAGAGCTTTGGTCGAACACATCATCCAAGCTAAGGCAGATGCTCAACGTGAAGCTGCTTTGAAACAAGAAGCTGATGCTAGAAGATTGAAGAACAGAGCTGCTCGTGAAAGAAGAGCTCAAAGAATCGCTGAAAAGAGAGAAGCTTTGTTGAAGGAAGACGCTTAATTAGTTTAATTTAATATAGATTTCCATCATTCATACTATCTATCTATGTATCTATAGTATCACAAAATACATAAGTTTTCTAAATTTATATTTATAATCCATTGTTAAATTTCTATTAGGATTGGTCTTGTTCACATGAGAAACTTAATATTTTTTATTAATACATTCGACGTACTATTTTTGCTAAGTTCTATTCATTTGAACTTTAGCGATTTATGAATAAACTATTAATATACATAGAGTCTAATTAATTTTATGATTAGGAATATGAATATCAACCACAGATTTATGCAGGGATAAAGTTTGTACTTCATGGTAACTTTATCTGCTTTCAAGTATCATGTTGTTATCTCAGAAAAGACCCTGGATCTCACCATCTTCATCTACCTCCACATTCATATAACCAGCATATGTGGAAAGGCCGGGTATAGTTTGGATTTCAGAGGCCAAGGCGTATAAATAACCGGCACCTATCGATGCTCTAACATCCCTAATAGGAAAAGTGAACCCAGCTGGGACACCTTTCAGTTTTGGGTCGTGTGAAAGTGAGTATTGTGTCTTGGCAATACATATAGGTAAGTTACTAAATCCTTGCGATTTATATAGTTCGATCTTCTTCTTTGCCTCGGGACTTAATTCAATATCAGCACCATTATACATCTTTTGTACAATTGTAGTTAGCTTTTCTTCAATTGGGGCCTCGACATCATACAAAAACTTAACTTCAGAAGCTTTATCAGATGCTCTAATTACAGCTTTTGCTAAATTAATAGCACCTTTACCGCCTTCTTCCCAATGATTTGTTGCTACGGCATCTTCAGCTCCCGCATTGATTGAAGCATCTCTAATAGCTTGTATTTCAGCATCAGTATCGGAAGAAAATTTGTTGATTGCAACAACAACAGGAACCCCGAATGATTTAGCATTTTCGATTTGTTTGCATAAGTTGCTAACACCCTTCCTTACCAATTCAACATTTTTTTCCGTATATTCAGGAGGCAATTGTTGACCTGGTTTCACATCAGGGGCACCGCCGTGTAACTTTAAGGCCCTTACAGTAGCTACTAATACGACAGCATCTGGTTTCAAGTTTGAAGAGCGGCACTTAATATTGAAGAATCTCTCACCACCCATAGTAAAATCAAACCCAGCTTCTGTAACAACGTAACCGGGTTCCGCATCGTTTTTATTCAAAGGAGTACCTACTAACTTCAACGCAATTTTATCAGCAATAACTGAGGATGCACCAATTGAAATATTAGCAAATGGACCAGCATGTACCATGACTGGGGTACCCTCCAAACTTTGCATTAAGTTTGGTTTGATAGCATCCTTTAATAGAGCAGTTAAAGCACCAGCACATCCAATATCTTCTACTGTAATTGGTTCACCGGAGTTATTAGAGCCAATAACAATTGATCCAATACGGGACCTTATATCTTTTAAATCTTTAGATAGAGCTAAAACCGCCATTAATTCGGAAGCAACAGTAATATCGAATCCAGTAACTCTTGTTTGACCTTTTTCTGTCGGAGCTTGACCAATTGTTATCTGTCTTAACATTCTATCATTGATGTCAACAACTCTCCTGATGGTAATACTCTCAGGGTCAATATCCAATCTTGCAAATTTTTTGATTTCTTCTGGTGTCAAATCATCAGGATTTGTTTTATTTATTCCCAATTTTTGTAATCTTCTCAACATTGAAGGAGTGAATGTACGTTTACCTCCCTTCTTAGGAACCAACCTATTGTAAAATGTTGCATCATTCTTTTGAGTATTTTCGTGAAACATCCTTGTATCTATTGCTGCGGCTAATAAATTATTTGCTCCTCCAATTGCATGGATATCACCAGTAAGGTGCATATTGAATTGATCCATAGGAATTGCTTGTGCATACCCACCTCCAGCAGCACCACCCTTAACACCAAAGGTTGGACCCATTGATGGCTGACGAACGGTTGCTACTGATGGTTTCTTTAAGTGAGCGGTTAGAGCTTGAACCAATCCTAAAGTAGTGGTCGATTTTCCCTCACCTAAAGGAGTTGGGGTAATACCAGCAACAAGAATATATTTACCATCTTTGCGATCTTTTATTCTATCCAGGACTGACAAGGATATCTTGGCCTTGTAGTGGCCATATAATTCTAATTCACTGTCTCGAACGCCAAGTTCTTCAGCAACCTTACCAATATATTTTGGTTGTTGAGCTCTTGAAATATCAATATCTGATGGAACAGGCCTTTTCAAATGTAATGGAAGTGGAGTTATATGCGGCGGTTTTTCAGATTCAAACAGTTGTCTCTTTGCTGCGGTCAACACGTTTTGTACCAACATCGCAACAGTCATTGGTCCAACACCACCAGGTACTGGGGTAATAAATGAAGCTTTCTTTTTAGCAGATTCATAATCGACGTCACCAACCAATTTTTGACCTGATTTTTTTGTCGAATCAGGTAAATAATTAATCCCGACATCTATAACTACTGCACCATCTTTCAACCATTCTCCTTTCACGTATTGTGCTTTACCGCAAGCAGCGACTACGATATCAGCTTTTGAAACAATTTCTTCAATATTTTTAGTTCTACTGTGACAAACAGTAACAGTTGCGTTCTTGTTCTTCAACAAAGAAGCCATTGGAGTCCCTACAATATCAGATCTTCCAATAATTACGGCATTCTTACCTGATAGATCGATGTTAGCCTCCTGTAACAATTTCATACAACCGTTTGGTGTACAAGGCAAAAAAAATGGTTCGCCACCTTTTTTTGATAATTCACCAACATTATAACGATGAAACCCGTCAACATCCTTTGTGTAAGATACTGCATTTGTAATTAAAGTTTCATTTAGGTGTTTTGGAAGTGGTAATTGGATTAATAGAGCATGAATTGAATTATCAGCATTGATATTCTCAATTCTATTAAGCAATTCAGCTTCGGAAATATCTTTTGGTAAATGTTCCAAGATACAATTAACGCCACTTTCCTTTGAAGCTTTCAATTTCATCTTAACATATGTTGAAGAATCGGGCTTGCTGCCTACTTGAATAATCTTTAAAGTAGGTTTGAAATTTGGATTCAATTTCTTAATGTCTTCGATTTCCTTAAAAGCTTGCACCCTCAATTCTTTAGCTGTTTTAGTGCCTGAAAGGATATGGTATGAAGAGTTTTGGAAAAATCTATTGGTACCAATAGATTTGCTCAATTTCAACATTCTAAACGTCTGTTGGAAATTTTGGGTTCTAATCATCCCCATTTAACAATATATTCTTAAAAAACCGTTCTCTTCCCAAAAAATAGTTCCAACAATTTCTTTACTTTATACTTGTATAAACAATATTCTTGACTGATTGTCAATCTCTCAAATAACCTATAATATAATAACAATTTACAATTAATCTCATAACCATCGCAACATTTCTCAATCTCATCCATTTTATATTATAATAAATCTTTCGATGACTTAATTAGATTTGTCATTCTGGAATAACACCATTTCTATTTTTCCGACTCTTTCCACATTTATTAGCACATTGCATCTTTAATTATTGTACGGCTGTTTCTAAAATACACCTTCCCCATGGAAAAAGACTCCTGTCTAAAATTTTGGTCACATGCTCTAACAAGATAATGGGTAATGTAATGAAATATAAGGAATGTCAGTCTCTTTCGAACTCTCTTTATATGAATTCTAACTACTAGGACTGGACCCAACTATTTAATGACAACAGTTGATACAAGAACATCAGAGTTATCGATATAAAAGTTCAAAATCGATGCATTATATGTGAATGCGGATTTCCTTGTACATTCTTGTGATGGATGATGTTTTAAGAAGACAACTTAACTCTGTCATATTAAGAACTTACTATATAGAAATAATTAAAATAATTATTAGTGTATTCATTTATTAAATTCGTTGTTGATTGAAGTTCGTGAATTATATATAATTAATTAAAATTACTATGTGGACATTTAAGTTTGAAACAGATGCATTTATGGAATATTTTATAAGTGTTCTTTGAAATTTATGTATCATGACTAGGAGTTGGAACCAAATATGGGGATGAGCTGATATATGTATATTATCTGAAACCGTAATTGGAAGGTGAATCTATGAAATCTTCTCTGATTGGTGATATACCCATACCCATATAAATCAATCTTCGGTTACCATTAAAATTTGGTGGTGATTGGGAGCGATAGTATTGAGATTGGCCAAAGTAATGGTGTGGAACCATTGGTGGTGGCATCTGTGATCTATCCACCTCGATATTTTGTTGATATGGCATTTGATAACGTCCTATAGGTGACATTACTTGTTGTGGGAAATAAACATTACGAATACCCATGTTGCTACCATTATTATTTATGTTGTTATTCATATTGTTACCGTTACCGTTGTTATTCATACCCATGTTCATATTCATGTTCATATTCATGTTCATATTCATATTCATATTCATATTTGGTGGCATCATTTGTCCTGGTGAATTTGGAGTGATAGTTAAAGGCATATTTACCGATTTCTGCTGTTGATTTTTTGAATAACTTCTACTTATTAAATCCCTCTGTTGTTTTTCAACGTCTCTAGCTAATTTCAATAAGACTTTTTCTGGTAATTGTACTTTTTTAGCTTTTACTTTAGAGAAATTTTTTGAATATCTCTTAGCTGGAATGCATCTATAATCTTTTAAATTTTCATAAATTACCTTTGCATGATCTAAAGGAGTTGTTGGAATTATTCTATCTTGTATCAATTGACTTGTAGTTAGTGGTGTGATTAAACTTGACGATAAAGCAGAAGGAGTACCAGGTTTAAAAGTACCGTCACTATCTGGTCTTTGTAAAGTTCCGATAATTTCTTGGAAAACTTTATAGAAATTTTTACTTGATTCAGCAGTATGTCTAGCGCCATTTTCTATCAATTCGTACATTTCTTCTTCCAATTTATCTAATTTAATATGACTTTTAATCTTTGAATGAATTGATTTTTTTAATACTTGAATATGAGAAGATATTTGTTTTTTAGTTCTGACTTCACCAGTCATGTATTTTATATAACATGAGATCAATTCATTTCTGCCATAATTTTTATCCATTATTTTAATTTTATAAGTGCCGTTTTTAGTAATCAATCTTAAAGAATCTAAGAATGCATTTTCTACAGCACTTGGCCATTTGTCATTCAGGTATAATGAATTGGAAGAATTTAGACCAGTTGTGATTGGGGTATTAAACTTATTGGAACTTGAAGATTCTTCTTCTTCTTCTAATGATAAACGTAATTTCTCTTCATTTGGTATTTTTTTCTTTGATTTTATTCTTTCAAAGAAATCGCGATTGAGCTTAGTTGAATCTTTACCTAAACCAGTATTTAACAATTCTACATCATCTTCGATGTTATCGTCATTGTTACCACTACTGTTACCATTATGCTTTTTATTTTGATAAGTGAAAATATCAGGAGGTAAACGCATGACATGCTTTTCATCATCCATGTATACATCGAAAACTTTCACTTCCATAATATCAAGGTTTTCATCAGTGGGTCCTACAACCTCGTTGCTGGAAGTAATGGCACTATTCGTATTATCCTCTTCACTAGACGATGAATTCACATCTATTACATCTTTAGATCTCTCGATCTCTCTTTCACTTGGATAAAGTCTCTGTATCGTCTGCATAGTATATTAAATTAACGAAACAGAATGAAACTTGTTAGAGTTGGGACGATGGCTTGTAATATTATGTCGAGTTTCCCTCTTTTAAAGTATTGCCCAAAAAAAAAAATTCGATCTAGTAGCACCAATTAAATTTTCAATACCATTCAAAATGTAACTAATCTAAAAACAATTACTGAAATATGCAGTCTCGAATGGATACAGATTCAATAAATTGACAAAGATTAAAGGGCGTGCGAACAGGTATATTCTATCAATCCAAACTCAATTGACTATTATTAGTCCAGATATTCCAAAATGGTGATGAGATAGAAATAGAAAAAAGTGTGCCTGTTTCCAGATGTTGAACTCTTTTCAAGTATGTCAGTGTGTCCTTCCTGGTTGTCTGCCTGAAAAAACAACGTACAGATATCGAAATCGAAATCGAAATAGAAGTTTAAAAAAATTGTTTGCTAGAATCCTTACTTGTAAGAAAATAATGGAAAAAGTATCTTTCGATCAGTTCAGTTGAAAGAAGCGAGATACCAGATAGAGAGGATTGAGATGTCACACAGCGTGGGGAGAGAGGGGCAGTGGATGAGAAACGAAAGGATAAGGAATGGGAATGGAACGGGAAAGATGGGCTGTTGTAAGTTCGTAGATAGTTGAGTGTATTCAAATTCGAATTTGAAGTAGAACTTGAACTTGAGCTTTGAACTTGAATTAAAACTTGAAATTTTAGATTCGAATTCGAATTCGAGCAGTTATAGATGGAGGAGCGTAAAGGCGAAAAGGGGAAAAGTATGTGTCTTCAGCACCAAAAAAAAAAAAGTTTGGTTAATTAGCGTGTCTGATAGATAACGTATCAGATAAGGAATCTCTTAAGAAATATAAAAGATAATTATTGTTGTTAGAGTATTTGGTTATGGAGTTTAAAAAAGAGGTTTTTTGTATGTATTTAAATTTAATATTATATTATTTTCCTTAATTTGGGAAAGATGTGAAGAGGTAAATTGGTAAATTGATGTTTATTATATATTTTTTAGGCTTCAGTTGAAACTGGTTAAAAAACCAAAAAAAAAAAAAGCAAAGTAAAGTAAAAATAATAACAACGATAGTAATAGTAATAAGAATTATAATAATACTAATTGCACTGACAGTTATTCTGACTGTTTAAGAAAAGAAAGAGAGATTGCATAGATTGTTCTTACTTTAATTTAAATTGTTTCCTTTTGACTGATACTGATTGATAGAGGACGAATAAGATGATTTGTATGTATCTTCTTTAGTCTTCTTCTCCTGTTTTATCTTTTTTTTTTTCTATTCTTGTGTTATTGTAGTAATTTAATTAAATTCAAACAAGATTACGATTACGATATTAGGCCACCCTAAAAAAGGTATCTACACATTAATACCATGACACCTCTATCGAATTCAGGCAAAGGAAACCTCCCATTAAAAGACTAGATAATTATTCTAGGTTACAATGAACTAAACAACTGAGGGAAAAATTATAAATTTAACCATGCTACAAATTTATTGTTACAAAGGCGGAATCTGTTACATCATCAGAAAATGCATACCTTATTCTTATTCTATGTAATTTAATTTATTTTTCCCAAAACATGTTCTCTGCGTACATAACGTGAATGCATGAATAAATAAATAAATTACACCAGACAAGATCCAGAAAACTGAAGTCGATGTGCATCTCTCTAGATTATTGATGATGATGAATGACGCGGTGTAACACCAAAATTCAGCTTTATTACTTCAATTTCAAATCCGAATATTTTTTATTTTGGTTCTGGTTTCCCAAAACAAGAACCGTACCAAGATTTCTTAATGAATCTAGATTAATAATAGAAAAGAAAATCCTAAACAGAACCAACTGCCTACTTTACAAGAAAATATCTGCTAGACAGTAACACTTACTCAGATACGAAAAAAAAAAAACATCAAAATATAAAGGAAATATGTGAAAAAGTACCCTACTCACACAATATCTCTAGAACACAGGCTTCCAGACTAGCTAAGGCCAATGCCTATTCAACAAAACCGTTGTTTGTTTGTTTTGCTTTTTGGTATTTCCATATGATCTCACATCAAGAATGTCATCATATATTAAAACAGGAAATTTTAATTGAAGGTGGGAAAAGTTGTATCGAAGCAAAAATGCTTTCATTAAAACATTCTCTTCAAAGACAAAAATTCTTGTACAACTAAAATTATTATTAATATCTTGTTTACACATGTTGTGTGAAAAGCAGTCTAACAGCAAGGATATTGTAACTACTTTCTCTAGTGATTTAACTAAAAGTTCTGATAACCTGACTTTTTTTTCCAGTTATATAACTACTACTTAGGCCACTTATGCGTAGTTTTTTCTTGTATCACTAACTACCAATAAAAATGGTTGTTGTCTTCTTAAAGATACAGACAAAGTTGTACGCCCTTTCTGGTTCTTGAGAAGTTCTAGTTTAGTTTGTTTTATGGTCCAAGTTCAAGAGAGGTAAACTGCTTTAGGACGTTCTTGTCCTGTCCAAATTGACTCTAAATCTTTCTGCACCAGAGTATAACGAATCAATTAATTCATTTAAAAGATACAGCAGCATTTAATAGGAAATTCAAATGGTTTATGTTCACTTGAGTAATTGCAACAATAAAGTGTGTTACGTGTATACTTAAGAATACTCATACTGGGTACAGTGGTTTTTTAATATTTCTGTACTATATCATTAATTTTTCTTCAAAATGAGGTCTATTCTGTTCTGATCTCTGAAGCTGAGAACGAACAAATTCGAAGTTTCGAAATTATTTAGACAGCAAATTTTAATTTGCTGTCCTTTACATATTAATTAGAAGAGATTGAATTAGAGGTGTTTAATCGAAGCTAAAAAGACTAGCAACAGTAGATATTTCGGACAACTCTAACTAAGTTTTATACATCCATTTTTAACAGTCGATCTTTTTTCTTTCCAAGCAAGACATCATATCATAGGCTAGAATTTCATAAGATACATCAGTAGAAACTGCCTAGATTTGGGTTCATATGTTTGAAATGAAATATGGGTTGATGTTTTTTGTCTTATCTTGTTGAATGTGTATTCGGCTTTGAAATGCTGTGTAATAAGTTCATGAATGCATATTAAGATTTAAAATAGAATTTTTGAATATAATTATTATCACAATTTTTAGTATTATTTTTTTACTTCTTGAAAGATGAGTAAAAATAAAAACTTCAACCAAGAAATATAATATCTGAGACACTTATTCACCAAATTGGGATTATCATGTTTTAAAATATCTTTTTAAAATATTCCATCTTTGGATGCACTATTTTTAAAGAGTGGATATCCCAGTTTAAAGATTTGATGTTCTTTCCAGTATATTTTGTTCAAGATAAAAATCGGATATAGACAATTAATTATTATAATTTATTGTCTGGCCCTTTATTTTCTACAGGGTTTGTTCAGAAGGTACACTACTTCATAATTTACCCTTCTTCTGGAGCGGAATCATTACTCATCTAAGGAAATTGCCAAAACTAGAAGAGTTGGTAAGTATAAGAGACAATGGATTTTGTAGGATTTTATAGGATTTTATAAACATCAAGATCCGTAACCGTATTTAAAATTAGAATAAGAGATAGTTTTCCGATTTAATATAATAATAGTCTTGTCTTTATTCGAGTAATATTTGTTTATTTCTACTTGAATTCGTTTGAAGGGGGAAAAAAGTACTTTATAAACTTGCCTACGGTACTCTTCAATACTAAACAAACTAGACCTATACGGTCAAGACTTGAAAAACCAATCAGAACTGTCTTTACGATTAACAATTGAAAGCAATAAACCAAAAAAATCGGTACATTAAGGGTTGATGTCTGTATTTATTTTTCCAATTAGTTTATTGTCATGAAAATTATTTTAATGAGTAATAGGAGCAATTGATATCTAACTCTTCAAAGTAAGGCCTACCGTGTATAGCAAAAATATAACATGATTTCTATCTTTAGCAGTTGTAGAGTAAGTTTAAATTCCTTTACAGTAAATATCAACTGTTCCTATAACGATGTTATTGTTGCTACCATGAATAAATTAATGTCATTGAGAAATCTCGGTAAACCCTCATTACTAGAATAAGTAGTTTTATAAAAAAACATAAAAACGAAAAATTTAAATGTTTCAACATGAAACATCTATCACCATAGTGATATTATAAAGAATTGTTGGTTTTGTTTTCCCAACAAAGAATTTGGTTTCATCAAATGCTATTTGGATTAGGAAATCTGATCTAACATGGATTTTAAATATTTTGGCCAGTTTTGAAGATAAGATAAGATATCAATTCTGTTTTCTGAAATTTTTGATTTTATATTTCTTTTTAATTTTCAAACAAGGGGGCTGTATACTAAAATTCCTATCCTAGAAAATGGTTGCCATTGGAGCGTATTGTGTCACTGGGATAAAACCTCAATATCCACATCATCCTCCCCCTTCTCCCAAATAAGCATTTATGTCATGCTCTTCTTCTCATTTAACTTGTAACCAGATTCTCATCTTTAAAATATAACTTAAATTTATGTTATTATAATAACTAACTTACTATACAAAAATTATCTTGTAACTCTATGAAAATTACATGATCTAACCACTTTGAAGACTTGGATAAAATCGAAAAGATAGTACAATGCATTCATCAACTTCAAACTGATTAGCTTGTAAAAAGAAATCATTTTCTTTCAAGGATAATGAATCGATGAGTAAATATATTAATGAATCACAGCATTGGGTAACTATCAATCATTCATCATCAGATTCTAAATATTTAGCATAATCTTCTGCAGATGCGAATAATGGGAGACTCTTTAATTTGTTTTTTTTACTCTTTTTGCTTTTGTTCTTACTATCTTCTTCAGTTTCGCTGTCGTCATCAAGAACTCTCTTCTTGGAGGCTTTATGATCAGACTTTCTGTTGGATTCTTCTTCTTCTTCCTCAGATGAGGTTAATTCATCCTCCTTGTC
>NW_001834515.1:0-14157 GCF_000150035.1 Vanderwaltozyma polyspora DSM 70294
TCCACCGGTACCACTACCTACCCAGTCTCCCACACCACTGAAGAAGAATTGACTACTTCTACTTACACTTCCACCGACTCTGAAGGTAATGTTACCACCGGTACCACTACCTACCCAGTTTCCCACACCAGTGAAGAAGAATTGACTACTTCTACTTACACTTCCACCGACTCTGAAGGTAATGTTACCACCGGTACCACTACCTACCCAGTCTCCCACACCACTGAAGAAGAATTGACTACTTCTACTTACACTTCCACCGACTCTGAAGGTAATGTTACCACCGGTACTACCACCTACCCAGTCTCCCACACCACTGAAGAAGAATTGACTACTTCTACTTACACTTCCACCGACTCTGAAGGTAATGTTACCACCGGTACCACTACCTACCCAGTCTCCCACACCACTGAAGAAGAATTGACTACTTCTACTTACACTTCCACCGACTCTGAAGGTAATGTTACCACCGGTACCACTACCTACCCAGTCTCCCACACCACTGAAGAAGAATTGACTACTTCTACTTACACTTCCACCGACTCTGAAGGTAATGTTACAACCGGTACCACTACCTACCCAGTCTCCCACACCAGTGAAGAAGAATTGACTACTTCTACTTACACTTCCACCGACTCTGAAGGTAATGTTACCACCGGTACCACTACCTACCCAGTCTCCCACACCACTGAAGAAGAATTGACTACTTCTACTTACACTTCCACCGACTCTGAAGGTAATGTTACCACCGGTACTACCACCTACCCAGTCTCCCACACCACTGAAGAAGAATTGACTACTTCTACTTACACTTCCACCGACTCTGAAGGTAATGTTACCACCGGTACCACTACCTACCCAGTCTCCCACACCACTGAAGAAGAATTGACTACTTCTACTTACACTTCCACCGACTCTGAAGGTAATGTTACAACCGGTACCACTACCTACCCAGTCTCCCACACCAGTGAAGAAGAATTGACTACTTCTACTTACACTTCCACCGACTCTGAAGGTAATGTTACCACCGGTACCACTACCTACCCAGTCTCCCACACCAGTGAAGAAGAATTGACTACTTCTACTTACACTTCCACCGACTCTGAAGGTAATGTTACCACCGGTACCACTACCTACCCAGTCTCCCACACCACTGAAGAAGAATTGACTACTTCTACTTACACTTCCACCGACTCTGAAGGTAATGTTACCACCGGTACCACTACCTACCCAGTCTCCCACACCACTGAAGAAGAATTGACTACTTCTACTTACACTTCCACCGACTCTGAAGGTAATGTTACCACCGGTACCACTACCTACCCAGTCTCCCACACCACTGAAGAAGAATTGACTACTTCTACTTACACTTCCACCGACTCTGAAGGTAATGTTACCACCGGTACCACTACCTACCCAGTCTCCCACACCAGTGAAGAAGAATTGACTACTTCTACTTACACTTCCACCGACTCTGAAGGTAATGTTACCACCGGTACCACTACCTACCCAGTCTCCCACACCAGTGAAGAAGAATTGACTACTTCTACTTACACTTCCACCGACTCTGAAGGTAATGTTACCACCGGTACCACTACCTACCCAGTCTCCCACACCAGTGAAGAAGAATTGACTACTTCTACTTACACTTCCACCGATTCTGAAGGTAATGTTACCACCGGTACCACTACCTACCCAGTCTCCCACACCAGTGAAGAAGAATTGACTACTTCTACTTACACTTCCACCGACTCTGAAGGTAATGTTACCACCGGTACCACTACCTACCCAGTCTCCCACACCAGTGAAGAAGAATTGACTACTTCTACTTACACTTCCACCGACTCTGAAGGTAATGTTACCACCGGTACCACTACCTACCCAGTCTCCCACACCACTGAAGAAGAATTGACTACTTCTACTTACACTTCCACCGACTCTGAAGGTAATGTTACCACCGGTACCACTACCTACCCAGTCTCCCACACCAGTGAAGAAGAATTGACTACTTCTACTTACACTTCCACCGATTCTGAAGGTAATGTTACCACCGGTACCACTACCTACCCAGTCTCCCACACCACTGAAGAAGAATTGACTACTTCTACTTACACTTCCACCGACTCTGAAGGTAATGTTACCACCGGTACCACTACCTACCCAGTTTCCCACACCAGTGAAGAAGAATTGACTACTTCTACTTACACTTCCACCGACTCTGAAGGTAATGTTACCACCGGTACCACTACCTACCCAGTCTCCCACACCACTGAAGAAGAATTGACTACTTCTACTTACACTTCCACCGACTCTGAAGGTAATGTTACCACCGGTACCACTACCTACCCAGTCTCCCACACCACTGAAGAAGAATTGACTACTTCTACTTACACTTCCACCGACTCTGAAGGTAATGTTACCACCGGTACCACTACCTACCCAGTCTCCCACACCACTGAAGAAGAATTGACTACTTCTACTTACACTTCCACCGACTCTGAAGGTAATGTTACCACCGGTACCACTACCTACCCAGTCTCCCACACCACTGAAGAAGAATTGACTACTTCTACTTACACTTCCACCGACTCTGAAGGTAATGTTACAACCGGTACCACTACCTACCCAGTCTCCCACACCAGTGAAGAAGAATTGACTACTTCTACTTACACTTCCACCGACTCTGAAGGTAATGTTACCACCGGTACCACTACCTACCCAGTCTCCCACACCACTGAAGAAGAATTGACTACTTCTACTTACACTTCCACCGACTCTGAAGGTAATGTTACCACCGGTACCACTACCTACCCAGTCTCCCACACCACTGAAGAAGAATTGACTACTTCTACTTACACTTCCACCGACTCTGAAGGTAATGTTACCACCGGTACCACTACCTACCCAGTCTCCCACACCACTGAAGAAGAATTGACTACTTCTACTTACACTTCCACCGACTCTGAAGGTAATGTTACCACCGGTACCACTACCTACCCAGTCTCCCACACCACTGAAGAAGAATTGACTACTTCTACTTACACTTCCACCGATTCTGAAGGTAATGTTACCACCGGTACCACTACCTACCCAGTCTCCCACACCACTGAAGAAGAATTGACTACTTCTACTTACACTTCCACCGACTCTGAAGGTAATGTTACCACCGGTACCACTACCTACCCAGTCTCCCACACCAGTGAAGAAGAATTGACTACTTCTACTTACACTTCCACCGACTCTGAAGGTAATGTTACCACCGGTACCACTACCTACCCAGTCTCCCACACCAGTGAAGAAGAATTGACTACTTCTACTTACACTTCCACCGACTCTGAAGGTAATGTTACCACCGGTACCACTACCTACCCAGTCTCCCACACCACTGAAGAAGAATTGACTACTTCTACTTACACTTCCACCGACTCTGAAGGTAATGTTACCACCGGTACCACTACCTACCCAGTCTCCCACACCACTGAAGAAGAATTGACTACTTCTACTTACACTTCCACCGACTCTGAAGGTAATGTTACCACCGGTACCACTACCTACCCAGTCTCCCACACCACTGAAGAAGAATTGACTACTTCTACTTACACTTCCACCGACTCTGAAGGTAATGTTACCACCGGTACTACCACCTACCCAGTCTCCCACACCACTGAAGAAGAATTGACTACTTCTACTTACACTTCCACCGACTCTGAAGGTAATGTTACCACCGGTACCACTACCTACCCAGTCTCCCACACCACTGAAGAAGAATTGACTACTTCTACTTACACTTCCACCGACTCTGAAGGTAATGTTACCACCGGTACCACTACCTACCCAGTCTCCCACACCACTGAAGAAGAATTGACTACTTCTACTTACACTTCCACCGACTCTGAAGGTAATGTTACCACCGGTACCACTACCTACCCAGTCTCCCACACCAGTGAAGAAGAATTGACTACTTCTACTTACACTTCCACCGACTCTGAAGGTAATGTTACCACCGGTACCACTACCTACCCAGTCTCCCACACCACTGAAGAAGAATTGACCACTTCTACTTACACTTCCACCGACTCTGAAGGTAATGTTACCACCGGTACCACTACCTACCCAGTCTCCCACACCACTGAAGAAGAATTGACTACTTCTACTTACACTTCCACCGACTCTGAAGGTAATGTTACCACCGGTACCACTACCTACCCAGTCTCCCACACCAGTGAAGAAGAATTGACTACTTCTACTTACACTTCCACCGACTCTGAAGGTAATGTTACCACCGGTACCACTACCTACCCAGTCTCCCACACCACTGAAGAAGAATTGACTACTTCTACTTACACTTCCACCGACTCTGAAGGTAATGTTACCACCGGTACCACTACCTACCCAGTCTCCCACACCACTGAAGAAGAATTGACTACTTCTACTTACACTTCCACCGACTCTGAAGGTAATGTTACCACCGGTACCACTACCTACCCAGTCTCCCACACCACTGAAGAAGAATTGACTACTTCTACTTACACTTCCACCGACTCTGAAGGTAATGTTACCACCGGTACCACTACCTACCCAGTCTCCCACACCAGTGAAGAAGAATTGACTACTTCTACTTACACTTCCACCGACTCTGAAGGTAATGTTACCACCGGTACCACTACCTACCCAGTCTCCCACACCACTGAAGAAGAATTGACTACTTCTACTTACACTTCCACCGACTCTGAAGGTAATGTTACCACCGGTACCACTACCTACCCAGTCTCCCACACCACTGAAGAAGAATTGACTACTTCTACTTACACTTCCACCGACTCTGAAGGTAATGTTACCACCGGTACCACTACCTACCCAGTCTCCCACACCAGTGAAGAAGAATTGACTACTTCTACTTACACTTCCACCGACTCTGAAGGTAATGTTACCACCGGTACCACTACCTACCCAGTCTCCCACACCACTGAAGAAGAATTGACTACTTCTACTTACACTTCCACCGACTCTGAAGGTAATGTTACCACCGGTACCACTACCTACCCAGTCTCTCACACCAGTGAAGAAGAAGTCACCACTTCTACTTACACTTCCACCGACTCTGAAGGTAATGTTACCACCGGTACCACTACCTACCCAGTCTCTCACACTTCTGAAGAAGAATTGACTACTTCTACTTACACTTCCACCGACTCTGAAGGTAATGTTACCACCGGTACCACTACCTACCCAGTCTCTCACACTTCTGAAGAAGAAGTCACCACTTCTACTTACACTTCCACCGACTCTGAAGGTAATGTTACCACTGGTACCACTACCTACCCAGTCTCTCACACCAGTGAAGAAGAAGTCACCACTTCTACTTACACTTCCACCGACTCTGAAGGTAATGTTACCACCGGTACCACTACCTACCCAGTCTCTCACACCAGTGAAGAAGAAGTCACCACTTCTACTTACACTTCCACCGACTCTGAAGGTAATGTTACCACCGGTACCACTACCTACCCAGTCTCTCACACCAGTGAAGAAGAATTGACTACTTCTACTTACACTTCCACCGACTCTGAAGGTAATGTTACCACCGGTACCACTACCTACCCAGTCTCTCACACCAGTGAAGAAGAATTGACTACTTCTACTTACACTTCCACCGACTCTGAAGGTAATGTTACCACCGGTACCACTACCTACCCAGTCTCTCACACCAGTGAAGAAGAAGTCACCACTTCTACTTACACTTCCACCGACTCTGAAGGTAATGTTACCACCGGTACCACTACCTACCCAGTCTCTCACACCAGTGAAGAAGAAGTCACCACTTCTACTTACACTTCCACCGACTCTGAAGGTAATGTTACCACCGGTACCACTACCTACCCAGTCTCTCACACCAGTGAAGAAGAATTGACTACTTCTACTTACACTTCCACCGACTCTGAAGGTAATGTTACCACCGGTACCACTACCTACCCAGTATCTCACACTTCTGAAGAAGAAGTCACCACTTCTACTTACACTTCCACCGACTCTGAAGGTAATGTTACCACCGGTACCACTACCTACCCAGTCTCTCACACCAGTGAAGAAGAAGTCACCACTTCTACTTACACTTCCACTGACTCTGAAGGTAATGTTACCACCGGTACCACTACCTACCCAGTCTCTCACACCAGTGAAGAAGAATTGACTACTTCTACTTACACTTCCACCGACTCTGAAGGTAATGTTACCACCGGTACCACTACCTACCCAGTCTCTCACACCAGTGAAGAAGAAGTCACCACTTCTACTTACACTTCCACCGACTCTGAAGGTAATGTTACCACCGGTACCACTACCTACCCAGTCTCTCACACCAGTGAAGAAGAATTGACTACTTCTACTTACACTTCCACCGACTCTGAAGGTAATGTTACCACTGGTACCACTACCTACCCAGTCTCTCACACCAGTGAAGAAGAATTGACAACTTCTACTTACATTTCCACCGACTCTGAAGGTAATGTTACCACCGGTACCATTACCTACCCAGTCTCTCACACCAGTGAAGAAGAATTGACTACTTCTACTTACACTTCCACCGACTCTGAAGGTAATGTTACCACCGGTACCACTACCTACCCAGTCTCTCACACCAGTGAAGAAGAAGTCACCACTTCTACTTACACTTCCACCGACTCTGAAGGTAATGTTACCACCGGTACCACTACCTACCCAGTCTCTCACACCAGTGAAGAAGAAGTCACCACTTCTACTTACACTTCCACCGACTCTGAAGGTAATGTTACCACCGGTACCACTACCTACCCAGTCTCTCACACCAGTGAAGAAGAAGTCACCACTTCTACTTACACTTCCACCGACTCTGAAGGTAATGTTACCACCGGTACCACTACCTACCCAGTCTCTCACACCAGTGAAGAAGAATTGACTACTTCTACTTACACTTCCACCGACTCTGAAGGTAATGTTACCACCGGTACCACTACCTACCCAGTCTCTCACACCAGTGAAGAAGAATTGACTACTTCTACTTACACTTCCACCGACTCTGAAGGTAATGTTACCACCGGTACCACTACCTACCCAGTCTCTCACACCAGTGAAGAAGAATTGACTACTTCTACTTACACTTCCACCGACTCTGAAGGTAATGTTACCACCGGTACCACTACCTACCCAGTCTCTCACACCAGTGAAGAAGAAGTCACCACTTCTACTTACACTTCCACCGACTCTGAAGGTAATGTTACCACCGGTACCACTACCTACCCAGTCTCTCACACTTCTGAAGAAGAAGTCACCACTTCTACTTACACTTCCACTGACTCTGAAGGTAATGTTACCACCGGTACCACTACCTACCCAGTCTCTCACACCAGTGAAGAAGAATTGACTACTTCTACTTACACTTCCACCGACTCTGAAGGTAATGTTACCACCGGTACCACTACCTACCCAGTCTCTCACACCAGTGAAGAAGAATTGACTACTTCTACTTACACTTCCACCGACTCTGAAGGTAATGTTACCACCGGTACCACTACCTACCCAGTCTCCCACACCAGTGAAGAAGAAGTCACCACTTCTACTTACACTTCCACCGACTCTGAAGGTAATGTTACCACCGGTACCACTACCTACCCAGTCTCTCACACCAGTGAAGAAGAATTGACTACTTCTACTTACACTTCCACCGACTCTGAAGGTAATGTTACCACCGGTACCACCACCTACCCAGTCTCTCACACTTCTGAAGAAGAATTGACTACTTCTACTTACACTTCCACCGACTCTGAAGGTAATGTTACCACCGGTACTACTACCTACCCAGTCTCTCACACTTCTGAAGAAGAAGTCACCACTTCTACCTACACTTCCACTGACTCTGAAGGTAATGTTACCACCGGTACCACCACCTACCCAGTCTCTCACACCAGTGAAGAAGAAGTCACCACTTCTACTTACACTTCCACCGACTCTGAAGGTAATGTTACCACCGGTACTACTACCTACCCAGTCTCCCACACCAGTGAAGAAGAATTGACTACTTCTACTTACACTTCCACCGACTCTGAAGGTAATGTTACCACCGGTACTACTACCTACCCAGTCTCCCACACCAGTGAAGAAGAATTGACTACTTCTACTTACACTTCCACCGACTCTGAAGGTAATGTTACCACCGGTACCACCACCTACCCAGTCTCTCACACTTCTGAAGAAGAAGTCACCACTTCTACTTACACTTCCACCGACTCTGAAGGTAATGTTACCACCGGTACTACTACCTACCCAGTCTCCCACACCAGTGAAGAAGAATTGACTACTTCTACTTACACTTCCACCGACTCTGAAGGTAATGTTACCACCGGTACCACCACCTACCCAGTCTCCCACACCAGTGAAGAAGAATTGACTACTTCTACTTACACTTCCACCGACTCTGAAGGTAATGTTACCACCGGTACTACTACCTACCCAGTCTCCCACACTTCTGAAGAAGAAGTAACCACTTCTACTTACACTTCCACCGACTCTGAAGGTAATGTTACCACCGGTACCACCACCTACCCAGTCTCCCACACTTCTGAAGAAGAAGTCACCACTTCTACTTACACTTCCACCGACTCTGAAGGTAATGTTACCACCGGTACCACCACCTACCCAGTCTCTCACACCAGTGAAGAAGAATTGACTACTTCTACTTACACTTCCACCGACTCTGAAGGTAATGTTACCACCGGTACCACCACCTACCCAGTCTCTCACACCAGTGAAGAAGAATTGGCTACTTCTACCTACACTTCCACCGACTCTGAAGGTAATGTTACCACCGGTACCACCACCTACCCAGTCTCCCACACCACTGAAGAAGAATTGACTACTTCTACTTACACTTCCACCGACTCTGAAGGTAATGTTACCACCGGTACCACTACCTACCCAGTCTCCCACACCACTGAAGAAGAATTGACTACTTCTACTTACACTTCCACCGACTCTGAAGGTAATGTTACCACCGGTACCACTACCTACCCAGTCTCCCACACCAGTGAAGAAGAATTGACTACTTCTACTTACACTTCCACCGACTCTGAAGGTAATGTTACCACCGGTACCACTACCTACCCAGTCTCCCACACCACTGAAGAAGAATTGACTACTTCTACTTACACTTCCACCGACTCTGAAGGTAATGTTACCACCGGTACCACTACCTACCCAGTCTCCCACACCAGTGAAGAAGAATTGACTACTTCTACTTACACTTCCACCGACTCTGAAGGTAATGTTACCACCGGTACCACTACCTACCCAGTCTCCCACACCAGTGAAGAAGAATTGACTACTTCTACTTACACTTCCACCGACTCTGAAGGTAATGTTACCACCGGTACCACTACCTACCCAGTCTCCCACACCACTGAAGAAGAATTGACTACTTCTACTTACACTTCCACCGACTCTGAAGGTAATGTTACCACCGGTACCACTACCTACCCAGTCTCCCACACCACTGAAGAAGAATTGACTACTTCTACTTACACTTCCACCGACTCTGAAGGTAATGTTACCACCGGTACCACTACCTACCCAGTCTCCCACACCACTGAAGAAGAATTGACTACTTCTACTTACACTTCCACCGACTCTGAAGGTAATGTTACCACCGGTACCACTACCTACCCAGTCTCCCACACCACTGAAGAAGAATTGACTACTTCTACTTACACTTCCACCGACTCTGAAGGTAATGTTACCACCGGTACCACTACCTACCCAGTCTCCCACACCACTGAAGAAGAATTGACTACTTCTACTTACACTTCCACCGACTCTGAAGGTAATGTTACCACCGGTACCACTACCTACCCAGTCTCCCACACCACTGAAGAAGAATTGACTACTTCTACTTACACTTCCACCGACTCTGAAGGTAATGTTACCACCGGTACCACTACCTACCCAGTCTCCCACACCACTGAAGAAGAATTGACTACTTCTACTTACACTTCCACCGACTCTGAAGGTAATGTTACCACCGGTACCACTACCTACCCAGTCTCTCACACCAGTGAAGAAGAATTGACTACTTCTACTTACACTTCCACCGACTCTGAAGGTAATGTTACCACCGGTACCACTACCTACCCAGTCTCTCACACCAGTGAAGAAGAATTGACTACTTCTACTTACACTTCCACTGACTCTGAAGGTAATGTTACCACTGGTACCACTACCTACCCAGTCTCTCACACCAGTGAAGAAGAAGTCACCACTTCTACTTACACTTCCACTGACTCTGAAGGTAATGTTACCACCGGAACCACTACCTACCCAGTCTCTCACACCAGTGAAGAAGAATTGACTACTTCTACTTACATTTCCACCGACTCTGAAGGTAATGTTACCACCGGTACCACTACCTACCCAGTCTCTCACACCAGTGAAGAAGAATTGACTACTTCTACTTACACTTCCACTGACTCTGAAGGTAATGTTACCACCGGTACCACTACCTACCCAGTCTCTCACACCAGTGAAGAAGAATTGACTACTTCTACTTACACTTCCACCGACTCTGAAGGTAATGTTACCACCGGTACCACTACCTACCCAGTCTCTCACACTTCTGAAGAAGAAGTCACCACTTCTACTTACACTTCCACCGACTCTGAAGGTAATGTTACAACCGGTACCACTACCTACCCAGTCTCTCACACCAGTGAAGAAGAATTGACTACTTCTACTTACACTTCCACCGACTCTGAAGGTAATGTTACCACCGGAACCACTACCTACCCAGTCTCTCACACCAGTGAAGAAGAATTGACTACTTCTACTTACACTTCCACCGACTCTGAAGGTAATGTTACCACCGGTACCACTACCTACCCAGTCTCTCACACCAGTGAAGAAGAATTGACTACTTCTACTTACACTTCCACCGACTCTGAAGGTAATGTTACCACCGGTACCACTACCTACCCAGTCTCTCACACCAGTGAAGAAGAATTGACTACTTCTACTTACACTTCCACCGACTCTGAAGGTAATGTTACCACCGGTACCACTACCTACCCAGTCTCTCACACTTCTGAAGAAGAATTGACTACTTCTACTTACACTTCCACCGACTCTGAAGGTAATGTTACCACCGGTACCACTACCTACCCAGTCTCTCACACCAGTGAAGAAGAAGTCACCACTTCTACTTACACTTCCACCGACTCTGAAGGTAATGTTACCACCGGTACCACTACCTACCCAGTCTCTCACACCAGTGAAGAAGAATTGACTACTTCTACTTACACTTCCACCGACTCTGAAGGTAATGTTACCACCGGTACCACTACCTACCCAGTCTCTCACACCAGTGAAGAAGAATTGACTACTTCTACTTACACTTCCACCGACTCTGAAGGTAATGTTACCACCGGTACCACTACCTACCCAGTCTCTCACACCAGTGAAGAAGAATTGACTACTTCTACTTACACTTCCACCGACTCTGAAGGTAATGTTACCACCGGTACCACTACCTACCCAGTCTCTCACACTTCTGAAGAAGAAGTCACCACTTCTACTTACACTTCCACCGACTCTGAAGGTAATGTTACCACCGGTACCACTACCTACCCAGTCTCTCACACCAGTGAAGAAGAATTGACTACTTCTACTTACACTTCCACCGACTCTGAAGGTAATGTTACCACCGGTACCACTACCTACCCAGTCTCTCACACTTCTGAAGAAGAAGTCACCACTTCTACTTACACTTCCACCGACTCTGAAGGTAATGTTACCACCGGTACCACTACCTACCCAGTCTCTCACACCAGTGAAGAAGAATTGACTACTTCTACTTACACTTCCACTGACTCTGAAGGTAATGTTACCACCGGTACCACTACCTACCCAGTCTCTCACACCAGTGAAGAAGAATTGACTACTTCTACTTACACTTCCACTGACTCTGAAGGTAATGTTACCACCGGTACCACTACCTACCCAGTCTCTCACACCAGTGAAGAAGAAGTCACCACTTCTACTTACACTTCCACCGACTCTGAAGGTAATGTTACCACCGGTACCACTACCTACCCAGTCTCTCACACCAGTGAAGAAGAATTGACTACTTCTACTTACACTTCCACCGACTCTGAAGGTAATGTTACCACCGGTACCACTACCTACCCAGTCTCTCACACCAGTGAAGAAGAATTGACTACTTCTACTTACACTTCCACCGACTCTGAAGGTAATGTTACCACCGGTACCACTACCTACCCAGTCTCTCACACCAGTGAAGAAGAATTGACTACTTCTACTTACACTTCCACCGACTCTGAAGGTAATGTTACCACCGGTACCACTACCTACCCAGTCTCTCACACTTCTGAAGAAGAAGTCACCACTTCTACTTACACTTCCACCGACTCTGAAGGTAATGTTACCACCGGTACCACTACCTACCCAGTCTCTCACACCAGTGAAGAAGAATTGACTACTTCTACTTACACTTCCACCGACTCTGAAGGTAATGTTACCACCGGTACCACTACCTACCCAGTCTCTCACACCAGTGAAGAAGAAGTCACCACTTCTACTTACACTTCCACCGACTCTGAAGGTAATGTTACCACCGGTACCACTACCTACCCAGTCTCTCACACCAGTGAAGAAGAATTGACTACTTCTACTTACACTTCCACCGACTCTGAAGGTAATGTTACCACCGGTACCACTACCTACCCAGTCTCTCACACCAGTGAAGAAGAAGTCACCACTTCTACTTACACTTCCACTGACTCTGAAGGTAATGTTACCACCGGTACCACTACCTACCCAGTCTCTCACACCAGTGAAGAAGAAGTCACCACTTCTACTTACACTTCCACCGACTCTGAAGGTAATGTTACCACCGGTACCACTACCTACCCAGTCTCTCACACCAGTGAAGAAGAAGTCACCACTTCTACTTACACTTCCACCGACTCTGAAGGTAATGTTACCACTGGTACCACTACCTACCCAGTCTCTCACACCAGTGAAGAAGAAGTGACTACTTCTACTTACACTTCTACCGACTCTGAAGGCAATGTTACCACCGGTACCACTACCTACCCAGTCTCTCACACCAGTGAAGAAGAAGTCACCACTTCTACTTACACTTCCACCGACTCTGAAGGTAATGTTACCACCGGTACCACTACCTACCCAGTCTCTCACACCAGTGAAGAAGAATTGACTACTTCTACTTACACTTCCACTGACTCTGAAGGTAATGTTACCACCGGTACCACTACCTACCCAGTCTCTCACACCAGTGAAGAAGAAGTCACCACTTCTACTTACACTTCCACCGACTCTGAAGGTAATGTTACCACTGGTACCACTACCTACCCAGTCTCTCACACTTCTGAAGAAGAAGTCACCACTTCTACTTACACTTCCACCGACTCTGAAGGTAATGTTACAACCGGTACCACTACCTACCCAGTCTCTCACACCAGTGAAGAAGAAGTCACCACTTCTACTTACACTTCCACCGACTCTGAAGGTAATGTTACCACCGGTACCACTACCTACCCAGTCTCTCACACCAGTGAAGAAGAATTGACTACTTCTACTTACACTACCACCGACTCTGAAGGTAATGTTACCACCGGTACCACTACCTACCCAGTCTCTCACACCAGTGAAGAAGAATTGACTACTTCTACTTACACTTCCACCGACTCTGAAGGTAATGTTACCACCGGTACCACTACCTACCCAGTCTCTCACACTTCTGAAGAAGAATTGACTACTTCTACTTACACTTCCACCGACTCTGAAGGTAATGTTACCACCGGTACCACTACCTACCCAGTCTCTCACACCAGTGAAGAAGAATTGACTACTTCTACTTACACTTCCACTGACTCTGAAGGTAATGTTACCACCGGTACCACTACCTACCCAGTCTCTCACACTTCTGAAGAAGAATTGACTACTTCTACTTACACTTCCACTGACTCTGAAGGTAATGTTACCACCGGTACCACTACCTACCCAGTCTCTCACACCAGTGAAGAAGAAGTCACCACTTCTACTTACACTTCTACCGATTCTGAAGGTAATGTTACCACCGGTACCACTACCTAC
>NW_001834516.1:0-14343 GCF_000150035.1 Vanderwaltozyma polyspora DSM 70294
AAGAAAAACGTAAAATCGAATATAAACAAGAGGAAATATTTGGTAAAATTGATAATAAACTTACCGATAAATTCATTGAGAAATTTCCAATCAAATTAAAAACAAGATCTGATAACGGTAATTGGTTTTACGAAGGAAATTCAAGATATTTCCATAAAATAAAGGGGAATGTATATTTTAGTATCAAAAACAAGAATAGTAATAACAATTCGAATCCTAAGAATCGATTAGCAGTTAGTGATGATAACGTCGTTCAACCAGTAGACTTAATTGGACGTAAACATATATTTCGTAGATGGAAAAATGATACATGTAGTGAAAAGTTAATACAACAGTATATGTCACCGATGATAAATTCCAAGACTGCTTTCTCATAATAGAGTAGCATTAGTAGCTTTAGTTAAAAACAAAAAAACACGTAACATTATTAATTAAACCTCCAAGACCATTTTTATTTGTCATTTATATAAATTAATTTATATATTCATTTTAAAGTGAATCTATGCATGCATATGCTGTGTCATCAATCCTATTTTGATGACAAGTACGATTTAGTATATATTTAAAAAGAAGATGTACTTTTCTTCCTGATTTGATAAAGTAATTCATTTGATTTCATTTCGTTTACCCTATTTAAACGATTTTTCCAGTACTTATTTTCTTCTGTCAATTCATCAATTTTTAAATTTAAGTTTTTAATTTCAACATTTAAACTATCTAGTTTTGCTAAACTTTCCGAATATTTTTGTTTTCTTCTTAATCTAAACCTTGCACTTGCCTCTGTATTTCTTCTTCTTTTCTCCAGTAATGCTAAATAATCTTCATTATTTATCTCTTGAGACTCCTCATTCTTTATTGGGATCTCATCATCTTCATCGTTGTCGTCTTCACCATCATTGTCTTCTTCATCGTCATTATCGTCTTCATCATCGACATCATCATCGACTTCTTTTTCCACGTCTTCACCGTCGTCTTTATAATCATCTTCATCATCTTCATCATCAACATGTGACTTATAATGCAAAGATATAATAGCTTGTCCTTGTATAACATCTGCTTCATTTTTTTTATTTATGCTTTCAGTTTGATAGGTATATTTGCTGTCATTGATATTTTCATCAATATCACAAGAATTTAATGTTGACGAGATAGAAACGTTCTTGTTTATTGCATTAATTATTTCTTCTGAATTATCTCTGCTGATCAATAATAGAGAAAGCAATTGTGAACCTAACTCTACATCTGTTTTAATTAAATTTTGCACAGTTTCAGTGACGGCACTTGAGTTTAGCTTTGACATCATAATTTGTTTTCAATTTTGACTGAAAAATTATTTGCAATTATATACATGAACTAATCTATCAATTGATCTTGATGAATAAATTTTCTAGACAACCAGTACGAATTAATTTTACTTAATATATACAGAAAGCCAATAAATGCTTGTTGTTGAGAATAAAGAACCAAACCAACGTCAAGAGAGAGTGAGAGAGAGGATACGAAGAGAATACAAAATGGAACAAGCTGATCTGATTATTCATCATTCCATCCACAGATCAATGAAATAGAACATCTAAAAGCTTCCATTTATATATATTCTGTTTCGAAACGTTAAACGATTCAAATATCAACTACACCTTGTAAGACCCTTTTTCTTTTACCAATATAAGTATTACTTGAAATGTGAAGTCAACAGTGGTGGATAGGTAATATGAAAGTAATTCTCAAAAAATTTCACAACAAGGAGAGTTCAGATATATGTTGTCCCAGTAACGATATTAACAACAACAACAACAACAGTATATTAGAAAGTGAACTGGGTTATTAGAATAATGGGAATCCAAATTTCATTGCATTATAATGGAATGGTACAAGAAATGACACCACCGTTTGGTCACGAGCCAAAGAAAGAAGGAATCCATGCATGCTACACACACATTTTACTAAACTTAACACAAAAATCACAGTTCTTCGATTGAAGGTTACATCATTACTATTGTAGTAATTTCGTTATCTTTTGATCTTTTGATCAATATCTATATCTATATCTTTTAATGCCTCCCTATATTTTTCCTCCCCAACAGAAACGAAAATTCTGATTCATAAAATCGAACATTTTAAACAAGAAATGTGTTTTACAATTTTACCATTTTTCTAAGCTTGATTGATCTATTCACCTCAACGGCAATTCTACTATAGATTATTGTTGTTATTATTACTAGTATTATATTTTTTGATGCCACACACACTAGCTTGAACCAAGTCAATTATAAATTTAAATTTAAATTTAAAGTAGTATACTTGCCTTGCAATTTGTAAATTCAACAGATACATATTCGTACACACTCACTATACTTGAAACATAGATGCATATACCAGACATACATACGTTACTAAAATTTATCAGATCGGTAGATAGATAGGTCAGGTTGATAGATAGAAGATAAAAGGAATTGGTAAGAAGGACAGTTTTGCTTACTTAGTGAATCATCCATACGAGATTTGAAATCATTTTAGATTCTGTGATTATCAAAGCTCTTTCAAAGAAGCCCAAAAGAAGTGCGAGAGACCAAGTAGGAACTTCAACACTATGCAGTTGTGGTGGTGGATGTGTAATTCTGGATGTGGTGGTGGTGGCTTTTTTTTATTGTTTTTTGACATCTTGATTTCACTTTTTTGCTTCGTCTTGTTCTTGTTCTTGTTCTTGTTCTTCATCTTCTTCTTGTGGTTGAGTTAGTCGATGCGATGAGATGATGATGAGGTTGGCAAGGACTTATAATTAATTGTGAGAAATTTTTTGTTGAAGAAAGGGAGCAGAGCAAGCAACACTCACCAGAAGAAGAAGGAGCCGGTTACGGTGGCATAAAGAACAATAATAGCAATAAGAGATGTATGTATGGATGAGAATTGAGAGCGATAACGAATCACCACCACCAGCAAATAAGTTGACAGAGACAGTATAGTGAACATAGTGGATGTGTTTGACTTGACTGTATTGGTGTGGTTTTCCCGAGTCTAAGAGTGAAGAGGAAGTGGTGGAAAGGGGAACCTGTTTAGTTCAGAGAAAATGTATGGTTGTCTCTTTTGCCGTATTGTATGCATGTGTGTATGTGATGAGTCAAACAAAGAAAGGGAAGATTCATGGGAAAAACACAACACAACATAAAACAGACTAAGCAAGTCAAGGTGAGCAAGACAGAAAGAAAGAACAAAGCATCAGAAACAAGAGCTTTGTCGAGATTTCAAGAAGTTACCATTTTCTCATTACTTTTTTCCAGGCGTGGCAAGTATACTATGCCAATTGTCTCTAGTATACTGTGTGAAACGAAACTGCCCCCATGCAGGTCGGAGTGAAGTGAAGTGAAGTGAAGTGAACTGGAGTGGAGTAGACGAGATGGATTGGATTACAAGGATTATTATACATTTTTCTTAATATCTAGGATCTATTTCTTTTTTAGTCAAGTGTTGAAAAAAACATCTAGTTAGGTTTGAAGATAGTAGGAAAAGTGGTATTGGATTGCTGTTTCCAACAAACATAAAAAAGTAAAACAATGAAAATGAAAATGAAAACTTAAGCAGACGACGACTAACAGGGAATTGGTAAGTAAATGGTTAGTTAGTACTTGTATTGGTTGAAATTCTGTGTAATTTTTTTTAACGTTTGTAGTATGTGCGACAGAAACTTTAGCAAAACTGTGTTATTTTTACGAGTTCGTTTTGAGCTTTTATCGACAATCAACACTCTAATCTAACTACCATGCTAGTCCACAGTTTATCTGTATTTCTTGTGCTTGCTGTGTGCAAGAAAAAAAATAAAAAACACATACTATCAGGAGAAGATTGGAAACAAATAATTTTAGATCTTTTTGCTTTTCCCATTCTATTCTGTTTGCAATACAGTTGTCTTTACGGCAACAAACGTTATCTCTACCGATAGGCAGAAAGACACTTTTCACTTTAGAGGGAGGGACCAGCATAATGGGGGGGGGGGAGTGCGTAAAGAGATGTTGCTGGAACTGTTTTTGGGCATCTACTCATTCATCTTAAATCTTGCGTTGGGATAGTGTAGTAAGTAAAATAAAATAAATCTCAAACTATTACCCTTTTCTTTAGCTAGAAGTCGGGTAACATAACGTGATTACTCTACCATGATCACATGATCGTATACCTTTGTATTCTTTGTTGCGAATTTTTTAGTTGTAGATATCTAATAATTGTACGTTGAATAAAAGCTTTTATGGTTTTTATTCTATTCTATTCGTCTATTTGGTAGTAGACTAGTACTGTTAATAAGTATATTTATTAATTAAAGAGTTCTATATTCTCTTTCTAATGTACAAAGTAACCACTATTTGAAACAATAATATACGATTGTTTCAAATAGTGGTTACTGGTATTCTTTATACGTGTGAAAGATAGTAACACGTATTATCTAGAATCATAGCTCTTTGCTAATTTCCTATTGAGCTATGTCGAAACAATACAAATATCGGCGGCTTTGAAGAGTAGCTTTCCTTATCACCATGCACTCGTGTATATTCAGCCGCAGTTCGGATGGGTGAGCCATAGTAGCTATAAGCAGGTTTCAATTTCGAGCCATCATAGGTCGCTTTCCTTACCTTTCCATCTCTGTCTTGTAGCTTATAAGTATTCTTAGCTACAACTTCTTCGATGTGGTATGGTCCATCCCAAGTTGATTCGAACGTATTCTTCTTTATACGGAGTCGATAAACTGTTTCGCCGCGGGTGTAAGGCACATAATTATCTGTGTCTTTTCTCGCATTCTTTAACAGCTCTCGAATCTTAATTCGTTCGTCTGTCGTTTTAAGACGAATGGCTTTCGTTTTTATATGACTCATTAAAGCTAGATGTGCTTGCTCTTGGTTAGCCATATTCTCCCCAGGTTCATCATCTTCTTTTTGGATAAGACTGCGTATTGTTTGTTGGAAATCAACGGCAATGTCCTCACTAGGGAGACCAAGTGCTATTTCTCTAGGTGCATATCCATAAAGCATCTTTGTGCTATTGACAATATTGGCTGCAACGAAAAGGTTAGCTACCCATTTATCAAAGGTAGGGTCTAATTTCTTCAAAACTTCCTTAATCATTTTAACACTTCGTTCAGCTTTGGAGTTACCTCTAGGATGGTAGGAGGAACTCTGATAATATTTAAGTTTCAGGCTTCTAGCCACCTCTGGTATAATGGTATTCGCGAATTGTCGGCCATTATCCGTTATTAACATATGGGGACATCCAAATGTAGCATAAATTGTTCTCATTATTTCATATACACTTTGGAAAGTCTGTTCTCGTAGCGGTTTAACGATTATAAGGTTTGATGTATAATCAGCTGCCAGAAGGAAATATTTGTATCCATTATTGTCTTTTAACGGCCCAGCAAAATCTAAATGTCAACGGCTAAAAACAGGGATTCGATGAATCTCAGGTAATTCAATGGGAAGCTCACGGAACTTTTGATAAGTCTTGCAACGGGGACACTGTTTTACAACATCAAGTAGGAGAAGATTCGAATTTGGATTCCATAATTTCTGGTCGTGCATGGCCAGTTGCAATACATGATGAGTACAGTGATATAGTTCATGTAGCTTGGTAGCTACTTCGATATAGTCATTGTCAATGACAACACGATACAGAACTAAATCCAGGTTAATATAATGAAGGTCCGAAATATAAAGAAATTGTCGATGACTTTTGAGAACAGGTGTCGTATATTCTGAGCTTTCTCGGCTAGAATGGTCTGTATTTGAATTAATTGCGACATCGTTAAAGAATTTACATTCTCCACGGCGTATTCAGGATCCAAAGGTTCTTCAGGTTCAGAAGAATTAATAGTGGAAGTAGTGGTAGGGGTAGTGTCAGTAGAAGACGGAACAGTAGGTATCGGATTATTGATATTTGTAATGGGATTGGTTTCCGGGTGATCATCAGCAGGGGTATCTGGATGTTCTGTGGCTGAATTTATATTCAGTGATGAAAGTTCCGTGACGGATAAATCAATAGCATCTTTTTGTAAGCTATCGAGATCCAGCTCTGGTTGATCGTTCAAACCTAAGCGGCTTAAGTAGTCTGCCAAGACGTTCTTTGCGCCAGGGAGGTATTTCCATTTTAGTCGATGTCCATTCAACAAATCGAGGTACTTAGTAAAACGCGGATGTGTATTACGATCGGAGTTGCCGATACTGATGATGCCTTTATTGTCCGTATATATGGTTATGTCAGAAGATAACACTAAATTTCCTTTTTCCAATGTGTGTAAAACAGCAAATAGTTCTCGTTCGACAGTAGAATAACGCTGTTGGGTAGGGGTAAAGCTAACCGAGAGTAATGTAATTGGAAATAGGTGTCTGTTTATTATTATGAATTTCTGGTTGAAAAATTATGGATGCACCACCTGTTAAGCTGGCATCGGAAAATATCACAGTTGGAGCAGTAGGGTCAAATAGTTTTAAAGTAAGAGATCTAGCGATCCATTCCTTCAGATGGTTAAGTGGAGGTGTTGACGTGTGAGTGATTTCTTTCACATGAGGTAGTGTAGTATGTATTTTTGGATCGATCATAGCGTAGAATGGACGTAGATGTTCCGAAGCTTCAGGTATAAAGTTCCGTAAATAATTAATGAAACCAACGAGCTTTAGAATGCTTTCTTTTGTCGTAGGAAGTTCCCATTTACGAATCGCTTCAATTTTGGATGGTTCTATAGCAATACGATCAGCAGAAATTTCATAACCAAGGAATGTGACTTTATCAGAAGCTAATTGAAGTTTCTCTTCGCTAATTGATAAGCCGTTCTTCTTAAGTGCTTGAAATAGTTTTAAAACAATCTGATGATGGTCAGTTACGGATTTTGAAGCGATAATGATGTCATCATAGTAGTAGCGTATTACGGTAGAAGTGGATGTAGATATCTCGTCAATAATCCGCTGAATAAATTCACCCCACCAATATGGAGCCGAGGCTAAGCCATATGGCATTCGTGTAAACTTGTACGTGCCAAATTCGGTTATAATACCGAGTTTATCACCAGATAGTGGTAATTGTTGATATGCTTTACGAATATCAAACGCGGAGAAAACAGTATGATTGGATAGTTCACTAAGAATGGATTGTGTAGTAGGAATCGGACGAGGTAGGAATCGGACGAGGTGTGAATTGTAAGTACTTATTTACTTTCCTCAAATCTGTAATAATCCGGATTTTCTCTGAGGACTGTTGCAAAGCAAATACAGGGCTAACTGCGACGACTTCTTCAGGTGATAATGGTTTTATAAGACCATTCTCGAGTGATTGATCGACATATTTCCGAATAGCCTCACGACGTAATCCGCTAGCAAAATATGCTTTAGGAGTGGTATAAGGGAAATTAATTAAGGAAATATGAGCAGTAAATTTGTGTTTAAGGTCCATCGAGAAATTGGAAGAAAATACTTCAGCAAATTCATGCTTCAGTTGAGTTAGAAATGGTATTTTCTCGATTTTTAATAGTGTGTTAGTAGCAGAAATACCTGGGAAATGTGTAACATCGATGGTAGTATCTTGGATTGTTAGGGATTCATCCTTCGGAGATAAATGGTAATGTAGTTTCTTCAATAAAGGTTTACCTAATATAATGTGAGACCTTTTCTGAGGAATGACATAAAACCATTCGGTTATTTTGGCATTACCAATTTGAATTGTTAAATAAATTTGTGTGGTAATAATGAGAGAAACACCAAAGGCAGGTGTTGCTGTAAGTGAAGGACATGTTCTAGTTGATCCTTTTGAAATGGAAAGGTTCTTAAACTGGATGTGGTCGTTGTTTTTCCATAAATATGAATATGTAAAATTTGCGTCTGCACCAGTGTCAAGAACGATTAAGTTCTTTTCTTTAGGGATGCCTCGCATCTAAGGAGTTAACCTCAAATACAGAAGTAGGTTCGATATTGTCGTCTAAATTACTGAGTGACTCCAATGAATAAGTACCTTCGTCATCAAAAACAAATTCAGAATCATCAGTTTCGTCATCGTCGTCGGTTGAGACATTATGGTTTGCGGTTTCCAAAACATTAACCTTCATATCGGCTATGTTCGATTTCTTGTAACGTCTTATTCTGGAAGAACACTTTTCACACTTACATTTGGTACAGAAACCCCTCTTCATGTAAGGTTTAATGGTTCCAGAACACTTAGGACAAGAACAATTAGAGCAATAAAAGGTGGCAGTCGAAACTTTGGGTTTGCGATGAGAAGCTGAGAAAGAAGTGGATTGCGATCTCTGAATAGCGAATAAAGGAGCTGAGTTACTCTTTCCATAGTTACCTTGGAGAACGAACCATATTGGGATATTGGTCGTAACATAATTGTGTAAATCAATAAAATTATGTATCTCGTTTAGGTTAGGACCTGGAATCGGAGAATTCTCAGTCATCAGGATATCATGAATCTTAGTACTAACGATTGCTAGTGTAGAGGCTCCTTTTACCGCTTTACCTTTACGGATCAGTTTGACAAAGTAGTCTCTAGCTACATCTCCAGCCTTAGGATAAAATTGAGATATTTCGCGCAAACACTGGTGTGTTTTGGCGTTAAAATCGAAGGTTTGGAAAAGCTTAAAAATAGCTGTTGTCCAGTCCACAATCAACCCTCTTTGGTCTGTTAGATAACTACGAACATCATCTTGGCAACATGAGTATAGAACCTCTTCCCAGTCTTGGAAGCGGATATGTTTGCCCACTAAAGACCCTTGTATATTCATTAGAATACGACCTGGATCGTCAAGATGTTCCTCTTTTAGAGTGATGTCGTTAGAATTTGGTAATGAAACGTCACTATAATTCTTGTTGCAATTTGTAAGCAATCCATGACTTCCATAGATGATTAAGTGCGGAAAGTGCTTTCCAACTCTAGCCAAAATCTCATTTGGAGATGGGTATTTTGATCCAGAATTGTTGGTTTCCTTGGAGTTGATTTTCTCATCCATTTGGAATAATTTCTTTTCGACAGATTCTTCAAATCGTTTAAGTTCAGCTTCGTCGATATTGAATCTCTTCTCGAAATTCTTTCCGGTTTCTCCTAAATTTTTAATGTCTTCTTCTTCTTTGACAATATGGCTTCTCATTTCTTCTTCAGTTCTTTGAAGGTTAGAAAACCGAAATTGAAACCAGATTATATCTATTATGGTTCACCCATCCGAACTGCTGCTGAATATACACTAGTATATGGTGACAGAGAAAGAAAGTATTACTTGAATACATTAGGGGATATTGATGAATTCATATCAAAAAGAACCTAAGGAAAGCTACTCTTCAAAGCCGCCGATATTTGTATTGTTTCGACATATCTTCATACGAATTGCTTGTATAATCTATGACACCAGATAATATTTGTTATTACCGTTGACATTTATAAAAACTAATAGTAGTTACTTAGTACATTAGAAGAAGAGGATATAGAACTCTTTAATTAATAAATATACTTATTAACAGTACTAGTCTACTACCAAATAGACGAATAGAATAAAAGCAAGTCCAAACACTTATTCTACGTACAATTATTAGATGTCTATAAATTAAGAATTGATAACAAAGAATACACCTTGTCGCGTCCTATATGTCATTGAAGTCTCTGGTGTCAGAGTCTTATCGTGTCGTTTCTAATGGAGATATATCTTGGAGAAATAGAACAGTGTATTTCTATAATAAGACCATCTTTTGATCAGTACAGAACGTATGTAACAAGATATTCTTTTTCCTGTCCTAAATATGAAAGCTCAAATAAAACAAAAAGAATTTCCTGCAAATATTATGCAAAAATCTATCCGGTTATAGGAGCAAAAGAATATCAAGTGTAATTTGAACCAATCTTATAAACACCTTCAAATTAGTCAAATATATCCATTCTTGAATATACTTTAACATATTTGTACAAGTGACAAGAGTTTGGGAAGAAGTCAAATTAAAAGACGTATAATAACAATGATTAGATATTGTGTGACTAGTTTATTCTTCAAATATAGATTCAATTTCCAACAAAAAGAAATTGTTTTGCTCATAAATTCACAATGCATCTTTTTATACTGTAAGTAATCAAAATGAATTAATTGAGAAACCTATTTCATATATATTGTAATTCCATTATTCCTCAAATAGATATCCTATATTAAGTCAACTATTGTAATATTGTATAATTACCTGTCGTTTGGGTTTGTTCTGCCAGTAATGCCATGTACTACAACTATAATCCCGACAATATTGTTAATATAGTTACGTTACTCAACACAACTTTATTGCTATGTGTTATATATCTCTTCTCTTCTCTTCTCTTCTCTTAATATGACGACGAGCCAAGTGAGAATTGTATAGGATTGTTAAGATATTTATTTTGACATACTTTTATAAAAGAATATTCTTTAATTCTTCGAGTTGTTTTATTACAGATCGTTACAGAGTTAATCAGAGTTATTCGAATTTATACAGACATCATAATATTCAGAGGGGAAGCAATGGCTGAATCTTGATATTAGATACGTGTTTCTTAACTACAGACTTATTATATTACTTATACCTTTCATATATAATATTTAATATATAAACTAGTCTGAAATACCTAAATTAGATATTATATGAGCTTGGAAAGATGCCTTTATTTCTGTTGTTTATTCTGAATGTAAGATACTAGAATAATTCTTTAAAACCAATGTGACATCTGGAACATTCCAATAGTTTCTAATCATAAACCCTATTTGAAGCTGGCTGTGATTAGTTTAAAATCACGGGTATATTTTCTTAAAAGAAATAGGAATACCATCAGGTGAGAGTCCGATCAGATCAGAAAATAACTAGTGTCACAATACTTGAGACGAGAGAGATAAGGGAAATTGTATAAATAGACAAAGGTTTATATCAAAAATAATTTGCATTGGTTAGACTCTATAGAGAGTTGTCATTTAGATATAAATGAACTAGTCGTATTCTAATATGAATGGTGAAACGAAAGTATAGAAGATTTCGGTTTATTACCACATAGAGTAGTAATATAAAGCTATAAATCATGTCAAATGGAACAGCGAAAAAAGTAAGAATTTCTGAAGAAAAGATTGGAGGTCCAGTCACTGTCTCTGAAATATTTAGTGGACCAGATGATGGTATCAAGTTACAAACTTTTCTCGCAAATATTGCGTTACAGATCATTATAAGGCAACTTCAAAGCGATGATGAGAAAATAGCACTCATGTGTGATGGATTATATGGAAATGCTGCAGTATGGGCATTAGAATGGTATCACAGTACAAACGATCATAAATTTGAATTATTTAAGAAGCAATTCATTGAGCATTTTGCAGTTAAAGTTGATTATAATAAGATTATTAATCAATTGCTGGAAATGAAACAATCTACATTGGGATTGGAACAATATAATCTTAAATTTAATGAATATGTAAGGTTTTTTCCACCTGAAATAACAGTTCAGGATTTTTTGCTTTGTTTTTATCTCAGGGGTTTAGAAAATAGAACTGCTCAGTTAGTGTTATATGGTCAACCAAAAACACTCCTTGCAGCATGCAAAAGCGCAGAACAGATTAGATCATTTGACGAACTTCGGGGTATCGATATTAATAAAACTCATAAGAAAACTTTTTATGGAACTAATTCCGCTAATGGAATGATTGACCATAATCAAAAATCATTGAACATCTCTGCTGCTCCTGTTCTTTATAACTCACAGAGATTTAATAATCATAGTAGATCCAAGCAGAATATGAAATATGGAAAACAAAAAAAATATAATAACCGCCATAATGCACCAAAATGTTATGGATGTGGGAAAATGGGTCATTTGGTGAGATATTGTCCTGAAAAACCAACTAAGGAGGATTCTCCCTAATATTACAAAGAGAATAAAAGGGTTACAGGCTACCAATTTTAAACAAAGTTCGATTGTTGCTCCAAGTTTTCCAAATTGGCTCAATTCCACAAATAAGACATAAAATAAATAATTGCTCGCAAAATATTTTGTTGGATACAGTTTCGCCAACATCTTTTATCAGAAGAAACATTGCTCATCGATTAAACCTAATAATTAGAGAAAGCTCCTCTAGTTACTTTCAAGGGAGTTGCCTGAAATAAAACCGCATCTACTACAGAAACAGTTCAATTTGCTCTGAATTTAAAGGGTAAAGGTTATTCTATTCCAATTTATATCACATATAATATCATGATTGATATCTTTATTGGATTTCCAGTTTTTAAAAAATTTCCTGAGTTAATGAATTTAACGATTGCATCTCAAAATAATACGATATATACTATTGTTGAAGAGATGCAAGATAAAGGTGAAGAAGAATATGATCAGATTTTTGCAATTTATACAATTTTCCCTTAAGAAAATCATTCTTTTGAACAGATTCCCGAGTGGTTACGACTTAATTATAGGACAACAAGAAGGAACGACTTAACATCAAAATATTTAAATGTAGATGCCAATATCTTTCAGGATATAGTACTCAAAGAGGGTGTAAAGATTCTAAAATCACAACCATATAGGTTAACGCCAAAATTGGAAGGTGAAGTTAGTATTATACTTAAAGATCTTATTGGCAAGAAGTTTGTAGTACTTTATAAACCACCGCTTAATTCACCTATTATGATGGTTAAGATGAAGGGTTGGAGAAACAGATTGCATGCAAGTTATCGGAACTTAATCAAAGCTACTGTCAAAGATCTATTCCCTTCACCACTTAATGATCGGGCTCTAGCAAAAGTTGGTTCCGCATCTATATTTGATATTCTTGACTTACATAGTGGGTATCGTCGGTTCACTATGAAGGAACAGTATAGAGATAAGACAGAATTTGTCACTTTTAATGGTAAGTAGGAAAATACTGTGATGCCTTTTGGCTTAGTTAATGCACATATTCCATTTTTAAGGTACATAGCAGATCTATTCACATACTTGAATCTTGTAAATATATATTTGGATGACATATTAATATTTTCCAACACATCGAACGAACATTGGATTCATTTAGATATATTATAGGATAGATTAAAGAATGTTGGACTGATAACAAAGAAGAAGAGGCGCACCTTTGCAGCCGATGAAGTAGAGCATTTGGGATATAGCGTCGGAGTGAATGAAATTTATCCCATTTAAGACAAATACAAGGCCAAAAATAACTTTTTAATACCAAGAACTGTTAACGAAACACAAAAGATCTAGGCTTAATTAGTTCTTATAGAAGATTTATTCCTCATTGCCTAACTAAAACTGAGCCCATACAAATATACTTAACAGAACAGACAGAATGGTCTGACATGCAGAATAGGGTAGTGGAGGAATTGAAAAGGATTCTTTTGTCAGGGTCGGTGCTCCTTGCGGTCAGACCGAATATGTTGTACAGACTGACGATTGACGCCTCTAAGCATGGTGTCGATGCAGTCTTGGAAGAAGTGACAGAGACTTTTGGTCTGAAAGAACTTGTGGTATATTTCTCACACTCTTTGAAAGGATCAGAGATGAACTATCTTATAGGAGAGTTGGATTGACTGGGGATTATATTGACACTGAAACATTTTAAGTATCTACTACAGGGAAGACAATTTGTCTTGAGAACTGATCATGCAGGCCCATTGCCTATACGTAAGAAAGGCGAACTTTCCACAAAAGTATAGAGATGGTCAGATCTATTAGCAAATTTAGATATCGATTTGCAATATCTGTAAGGAAAGAAAAATGTAGTAGCCGATGCAATCTCAATAATTGAAGACGAGGATCTAAGAGGAAGAAGGAAGCTCTCTGAGGATGAAATCCATGTGTTAGATCTTGAGATTGAGATAGATCCAATAGAGTGGATTAGTGATTTGAAGGAGAAGACATTTAATGCAGCAGCGCTCACAGATGTTGTAATATTACCTTCTATCATTTCCTTTCACCATTAATCTTAAAATACAAGTTTTTCTTTTATCTCTAAGCGACAACTCCATATATAGTCTAACTAATACAATTAATTATGATATAAACCTTTGTCTATTTAAATAATTTCCTTTGTGCCCTAACTCTCTTTTGGTGACACTAATTATCTTCGGGTTGGTAATATTGTGCGATAAGGAATATTTAAAATAGAGTACTAGGAGGTTTTCTGGGGGAAATCCGAGATGGGGAAACATAAGTTCGATTAGACTGTAAATCAGGATGAGACATAGTTATGAGAGTGCGATTGAAGATTAGAAAAGAATTAATTTCTAGGTCTTGAATTTAAGCCACCTTATATACATTTGAAACCCAATAGTAAATGGGAGGGTATAAATGTCAATCCGGTTGATATTAAAGACATATAGCATGTTCGTG
>NW_001834517.1:0-14511 GCF_000150035.1 Vanderwaltozyma polyspora DSM 70294
TATATTTGCTAGACCATAGAAACTACTCATTTGGCTCACGATACACTTGGAATTGATGGAGAATTCATCTCTACATGCTTCATTCCACAGTGTAATACATGCACTCTCCCCTCTAATTCTTCCAGCAGTCTGGATATATTCGTGAATTTGAGGAAGATAATTAACCAAAATAACATAATTCAATTCTGGAATATTAATACCTTCTGAAACCAATTTAGTCCCAACAAGAACTTTTTTTCCTTTGTCCTTCTTGAAACTATTGAATGAATTGGTTTTTTCTTCAGATGTTAATTTTCCATGAACATAACAAGAAGAAATATTGTTATTAACCAAATTTTGATTTATAATCTCCACCATTTCCCTTTCCTTACAAACAAGAATGATTTTGGGATTATCAATAGTATTAATAATTCCTTCAACCAATTACAGGGTCTAAGTAATGGATTCAGATCTGTCTTTAGTAAGAATGAATTCCTTATCTATTCTACTTAAAGGAACATTCTTAACAAAATTATACCAAAGAATATTTTTGTTATCAGTAGCATCATAGGTCAAATCTTGCCTATATCCCAAAAATTTAGTCACTTCTCCCATCGTATTTTCACCAACAGTACCAGACAGAAGTAAAACCTTCCAAGCTTTGTCAAAACAGATATTAGAAATATTAAAAAAGAGTCCATACGATATTCCTGTTCGCAAACAAGATTGTGAGCTTCATCAATTACCATCATACCTAGTATAGTATTCTGAAAAATATCATACCAATTGTTGATTAAATTCAAGAACTGTTCTTTTCCGAAGTCATGAAAAGTTCCAAAATAAACATCACAGGTAAGTTCAGCTTCACCACAAAATCCACGATTGCGCAGAATATCTTTAACTTCACCAATTTTCAAAGTACCAGACAGCTTAAAACGATCCATAATATCGTCTAAAAGACAGCTATATGGCACAAATACAAAAGAAACAAAATGCTTATTCCTTTTGTTAGTGGAACTAATATTCAAAGGTATTTCAAAAATAGTTGTTTTACCAAATCCAGGAAGTGCTTGCACTGGAATAATTTCAGAGGAACCAAAACAAACATCAACACAAAGTTCCATCTGTTCTGGTTTAATCTTAAATAAGTCTCCATAAATTTCATCACATTTAGCAATAATGCCTTTCATGTTACCACTTACTAGGAAATTAGGCTTCTCTTTATTTAATTTTACATCTTTAGGAACCAAATTTGAAACTTCATATCCAAGACCCAATGATTTTATCCAGGTTTTGGAAATGAAATATCCATATATTGTTGTTGTGGTAATTTGATATCCTGCCATACCCGTAGAATTAACGCCATATCTCTGGATGTCTGTCGACAAAGAGTGACCAGCCTGTCTTGCGACTGCTGGATCAATACGCATACCAGTATCATCGACAGATAACTGATATCTTTGAATACCAATAATTGCATGTCTTAAGGCCCTAAAATTAAAGCGTAAGTTTTCAAGTTCGCATGAAGGTTAGTGTTTAATAAGGAAACTAAACTTATTATACTCGATCAAAGTCCGTATAATCGGATCAACAAATAAATAAGATTCTAAAACCTGAGAAGTGAATTCATTATCACTTAAATCTTGTTGAGGTGTGAGGTCAATAATACGTTGATTCAAGTTACTTTCGGAACTTATTTCATTTAGTAAATCACGATTCATAACGTAGTTCATATCATTAGTATGCTTACGAATAATTGGAGATAGAACCAAAATAGCATATATAATATAGTCAGAAGTCAACTCATCGACGACCTTGCATATAGGAATATGGGATTTTTTTTTTTGAATAAGTAGTAATGAGCTCAACTGTTTTGTCAATCGGGTTAATGAACAAATTTCTTGCATTACCAGCAAACTTAAGTACTCTCATTTCAGGAAACCTATATGGACCACCAGATGAAACGTATATCATCGGCGTTAAACAAGTTAGACAATCGACAATAAGATTAATTATTCTATTATTATCATCTTCAGTATAGGAACAAATTGTTGGAATTACAGATAACTGAGTATCTCTGTTAAACAAATCAGTAATACTTATCTTTGGCTGATCTCTGCTTTCAAAGGGAACACATTTGGGGGATTTGATTGTCATTTCTGCCACCACAGATATATCTCTAAGATCTTTGTAATAATGACCTAGATCTTCTAACTTACTATCGAACAATTTTTTAGCGTCGCTATAAAGATGAACTAAATATTCTTTTTGAAATGACTTACCATCTAACAAATATTTCCCAGGACCTAAAGGTATAAAGGAATGTCCAGGAATATCGGTTATTTCTTTAAGCAGATTCTTATAAGTATCTTTAATTAAACAGTAGGCTTTGCTTTGTTCAGATTTGATAGAATACGTGAATAATTTTAACGTACTTGAAATATTTTGTAATTGGACACTACGGAATAGAGTTGCATAAGCCGTCCAACATTTCAAGGAATCTAAGATATACCGAAACTTCAAGTATGATATAGTAGGAGGTAACTTCTCAGACGGTTTATTCCAATCAAAACAGGATAGACGAATTATCAGAGTTACGTATTCCCTATATTTTTCTTCATCAGTAATAATAGCATAAAAGATTTTACAAATTGTTGGAATATGGCTAGCATTAAAAGCAAACCAGCAAGCCAGTATAGGTAGCATCTATATAGAATAATCAAATAAACTGCGTAAGTTACATAAAGGGATAATTTTCTATCTTAGTGAAAACTATTCTTGCTCTCTATCTAATCCTTATATAGTTATATATAATAGAATTAAGGATCAGTGCCTCAGCAATATAGTTTAACATGAATCAACAAAAGGGTGATAACTTCGAAACTGTTATTAGTTCCTTCTCAGTTTCTAACCTGCATCGACATTCATTATAGGAACCAGGTGTTGAAATCAGTGACCTCCGAATATCTCTATGAAATAAATGAATAATTCTTATCTTTGGCTCATTTCTGCCACTGCAGTTAAATCTTTAATATCTTTGATCATTGTAATAATTCTTTAGTTTTCTTAAATTATCATAGAACATATTTCTAACATCGCTATAATGATCAATGAAATACTCTTCTTGGAAAGCCTTGCCACTAAATAAAAATTTCCTTGCACCTAAAGGCCTATCCACACTGTCATTATCTAGTATTTGCCTATGCTTTACACTCAAATTTCTCATCCAAATAATAATCAACTATCTTTTTTAATTTAAATAATCTAAAATAACACAAACAATTTTGACAACACTAAAATTTATAATTACCATTATATAACTATAATATTACTTCCATCTCGACACTTGAATACATAACTCTCACTTGACTTTCATACTTCATAATCTCTTACATTTTAACACACATTGAATTATACATAATATACCTCATAATCATTTCAAGATTTCTAGAATAGAAATTCATATCAGAAATAAATTTAGTCTTTACCACCCACATTTCCCTTTTTCTGTCACAGATCTAGTTTATTTTTCATTAATAAATAGTTTCCAGACTACAAACAAACAAAGAACCTACATATAATACAAGGATCTATACTTCCGGTACCATAGTTAATAATATATCTTAAATTTGCATTTTGCATAGTATTCCGTATATTACCCAAATATTCAAGAAAAATATACAAAACTTTTATTTGACTCCAAAATATTGTCTACTTATAAAGTATAATATATTATTAAACTTTCTCATAACAGTGATACTTCTATCTTAATCTATCTTATCATATCGTACTTCAAATAAATGGTAATACAAGTACATTCTCTATTTGTGTCTACATATAACTAGATTATATAATATTACATAAAGTTATGACAATAATCTAATATCCTCTCAATGAACTATTTTAATCTATTTATCTCAGAATTCGTTTACTCCAAGCTTACTATAAAGAAAGTATTTGAATCGTATATTTACAATAATATCAAAAAATTACATATTGACTTCTTCTAATATCTATCATCGTACTGCTGCATATTAGGGTATATTATTAAAAATATAAAATGAAAACCACATTAAATAACTCTTAAAATATAATTCAATCAATTCCATATTTCAAACACAAAATATCTCACTCACATATATAAGGCTTGATTTTTAATCAGCATACTTCTAATCCTACCATTAACCTTCGAAGTACTCTACAGTTTTATATTTTGGCATTCATTTTTTTATCTTCTGCCTTTTTACTTCCACCAACAAAATATTTTTGAAAAAACTAAACTTAAAAGGCAGTCTTATGTTTAGTAGTGAATTCGTTTTTGTACAAAACAACAAGAATAAGGAAAAAGAAGGACACTAATAAAATGCCAATAAGGCCTATATAAATACTTAATACCCTAATATTTAATATTCCGGATCAAACAATACAGGATTACTTATTAGATATAAAATATAAAGCAATCACATATATTTGAAATAATCAATAATAATATCATGTTTTTTATTCACTATTTCTGTTAATTATTTCCATTTCATATAAGTAACCTACACTAAATATAAACCCTGCAACAAATCCACAGACTTCTATATCCATAAGATCATCCAAATTAAAACATCCAAATTAAAACTAAGAAAGATCCTGCTTTCAAGCTATACTTATAAACATTGAATTCTATTTGATTTATTAATATATGCAACCAGTAATAAGTTACTCCTCTAGTCCATGAAATTTTATACATTAATATACACTCACTTAAATAGTATTGTAATCTATATCTGACTGAAAATAGCTTCTTAACGAAATCTAAATCTAATAAAATAACACAAATAATATATATTGTCTAGATTATTTATACAATATTTGAATAAATTAACGAACTAAAAACGGTAGTTATAAATCTTAAATAGACTAAACCAAAATTGCCAAAACAATCATACCAATCAAACCGGATAATGAATTGCTTATCTTATTTGATACACCAGCACCTTCATAAGAAGATGAGATACCTACAGTAGCAGATGGGTTAGATCCAGATGATGTGACATCATCAGTGACAGAAGTATTCAAATCTGAAGATACAGTTGACATAGAGCTACCTGGTGGAACCAATGTAGTTACACTTTGTGTATTAGAAGTTGGAACAGATGAGGTTATAATAGTCGTATGACCTGCAGAGTCGGTAGTGGTAATGTGAGTAACAGTGTTATCTGTTGGTTTAGCAGTTTCACTAGCAGCAGATGAGGTTATAACAGTTGTGTGACCTGCAGAGTCAGTGGTGGTGATATGGGTAACAGTGTTATCTGTTGGTTTAGCAGTTTCACTAGCAGCAGATGAGGTTATAACAGTTGTGTGACCTGCAGAGTCGGTAGTGGTAATGTGAGTAACAGTGTTATCTGTTGGTTTAGCAGTTTCACTAGCAGCAGATGAGGTTATAACAGTTGTGTGACCTGCAGAGTCAGTGGTGGTAATGTAAGTAACAGTGTTATCTGTTGGCCTAGTTGAACCTACAGAAGTAGAACATGGAACAGTAGTCGTCAAAGTTACCACATTACCATCAGACATAGTTACAGTTACTGTAGAAACACTTTCCGTAACTACGACACTCGAACTGGAAACTTCCGACACCTCCAAAGTAGTGGTACCAGTGGTAACATTACCCTCAGAGTCGGTGGAAGTGTAGGTAGAAGTAGTCAATTCTTCTTCACTGGTGTGAGAGACTGGGTAGGTGGTGGTACCGGTGGTAACATTACCTTCAGAGTCGGTGGAAGTGTAAGTAGAAGTGATGACTTCTTCTTCACTGGTGTGAGAGACTGGGTAGGTGGTGGTACCGGTGGTAACATTACCTTCAGAGTCGGTGGAAGTGTAAGTAGAAGTAGTCAATTCTTCTTCACTGGTGTGAGAGACTGGGTAGGTGGTGGTACCGGTGGTAACATTACCTTCAGAGTCGGTGGAAGTGTAAGTAGAAGTGGTGATTTCTTCTTCACTGGTGTGGGAGACTGGGTAGGTGGTGGTACCGGTGGTAACATTACCTTCAGAGTCGGTGGAAGTGTAAGTAGAAGTGGTGATTTCTTCTTCACTGGTGTGGGAGACTGGGTGGGTAGTAGTACCGGTGGTAACATTACCTTCAGAGTCGGTGGAAGTGTAAGTAGAAGTGGTGATTTCTTCTTCACTGGTGTGAGAGACTGGGTAGGTGGTGGTACCGGTGGTAACATTACCTTCAGAGTCGGTGGAAGTGTAAGTAGAAGTGGTGACTTCTTCTTCAGAAGTGTGAGAGACTGGGTAGGTGGTGGTACCGGTGGTAACATTACCTTCAGAGTCGGTGGAAGTGTAAGTAGAAGTGGTGACTTCTTCTTCACTGGTGTGAGAAACTGGGTAGGTAGTGGTACCGGTGGTAACATTACCTTCAGAGTCGGTGGAAGTGTAAGTAGAAGTGGTGACTTCTTCTTCAGAAGTGTGAGAGACTGGGTAGGTGGTGGTACCGGTGGTAACATTACCTTCAGAGTCGGTGGAAGTGTAAGTAGAAGTGGTGACTTCTTCTTCACTGGTGTGAGAAACTGGGTAGGTGGTGGTACCGGTGGTAACATTACCTTCAGAGTCGGTGGAAGTGTAAGTAGAAGTGGTGACTTCTTCTTCAGAAGTGTGAAAGACTGGGTAGGTGGTGGTACCGGTGGTAACATTACCTTCAGAGTCGGTGGAAGTGTAAGTAGAAGTGGTGACTTCTTCTTCACTGGTGTGGGAGACTGGGTAGGTGGTGGTACCGGTGGTAACATTACCTTCAGAGTCGGTGGAAGTGTAAGTAGAAGTAGTAAATTCTTCTTCACTGGTGTGAGAAACTGGGTAGGTAGTAGTACCGGTGGTAACATTACCTTCAGAGTCGGTGGAAGTGTAGGTAGAAGTAGTCAATTCTTCTTCACTGGTGTGAGAAACTGGGTAGGTGGTGGTACCGGTGGTAACATTACCTTCAGAGTCGGTGGAAGTGTAAGTAGAAGTGGTGACTTCTTCTTCACTGGTGTGCGAGACTGGGTAGGTGGTGGTACCGGTGGTAACATTACCTTCAGAGTCGGTGGAAGTGTAAGTAGAAGTGGTAAATTCTTCTTCACTGGTGTGAGAAACTGGGTAGGTAGTAGTACCGGTGGTAACATTACCTTCAGAGTCGGTGGAAGTGTAGGTAGAAGTAGTCAATTCTTCTTCACTGGTGTGAGAAACTGGGTAGGTAGTGGTACCGGTGGTAACATTACCTTCAGAGTCGGTGGAAGTGTAAGTAGAAGTGGTGACTTCTTCTTCACTGGTGTGCGAGACTGGGTAGGTGGTGGTACCGGTGGTAACATTACCTTCAGAGTCGGTGGAAGTGTAAGTAGAAGTGGTGACTTCTTCTTCACTGGTGTGAGAGACTGGGTAGGTAGTGGTACCGGTGGTAACATTACCTTCAGAGTCGGTGGAAGTGTAAGTAGAAGTAGTCAATTCTTCTTCACTGGTGTGAGAGACTGGGTAGGTAGTGGTACCGGTGGTAACATTACCTTCAGAGTCGGTGGTAGTGTAAGTAGAAGTAGTCAATTCTTCTTCACTGGTGTGAGAGACTGGGTAGGTAGTGGTACCGGTGGTAACATTACCTTCAGAGTCGGTGGAAGTGTAAGTAGAAGTGGTGACTTCTTCTTCACTGGTGTGAGAGACTGGGTAGGTAGTGGTACCGGTGGTAACATTACCTTCAGAGTCGGTGGAAGTGTAAGTAGAAGTGGTGACTTCTTCTTCACTGGTGTGAGAGACTGGGTAGGTAGTGGTACCAGTGGTAACATTACCTTCAGAGTCGGTGGAAGTGTAAGTAGAAGTGGTGACTTCTTCTTCACTGGTGTGAGAGACTGGGTAGGTAGTGGTACCAGTGGTAACATTACCTTCAGAGTCAGTGGAAGTGTAAGTAGAAGTAGTCAATTCTTCTTCACTGGTGTGAGAGACTGGGTAGGTAGTGGTACCGGTGGTAACATTACCTTCAGAGTCGGTGGAAGTGTAAGTAGAAGTGGTGACTTCTTCTTCACTGGTGTGAGAGACTGGGTAGGTAGTGGTACCGGTGGTAACATTACCTTCAGAGTCGGTGGAAATGTAAGTAGAAGTAGTCAATTCTTCTTCACTGGTGTGAGAGACTGGGTAGGTAGTGGTACCGGTGGTAACATTACCTTCAGAGTCGGTGGAAGTGTAAGTAGAAGTAGTCAATTCTTCTTCACTGGTGTGAGAAACTGGGTAGGTAGTGGTACCGGTGGTAACATTACCTTCAGAGTCGGTGGAAGTGTAGGTAGAAGTAGTCAATTCTTCTTCACTGGTGTGAGAGACTGGGTAGGTGGTGGTACCGGTGGTAACATTACCTTCAGAGTCGGTGGAAGTGTAAGTAGAAGTGGTGACTTCTTCTTCAGAAGTGTGAGAGACTGGGTAGGTGGTGGTACCGGTGGTAACATTACCTTCAGAGTCAGTGGAAGTGTAGGTAGAAGTGGTGACTTCTTCTTCAGAAGTGTGAGAGACTGGGTAGGTAGTGGTACCGGTGGTAACATTACCTTCAGAGTCGGTGGAAGTGTAAGTAGAAGTGGTGACTTCTTCTTCAGAAGTGTGAGAGACTGGGTAGGTGGTGGTACCGGTGGTAACATTACCTTCAGAGTCAGTGGAAGTGTAGGTAGAAGTAGCCAATTCTTCTTCACTGGTGTGAGAGACTGGGTAGGTAGTAGTACCGGTGGTAACATTACCTTCAGAGTCGGTGGAAGTGTAAGTAGAAGTGGTGACTTCTTCTTCACTGGTGTGAGAGACTGGGTAGGTAGTAGTACCGGTGGTAACATTACCTTCAGAGTCAGTGGAAGTGTAGGTAGAAGTAGCCAATTCTTCTTCACTGGTGTGGGAGACTGGGTAGGTAGTAGTACCGGTGGTAACATTACCTTCAGAGTCGGTGGAAGTGTAAGTAGAAGTGGTTACTTCTTCTTCACTGGTGTGGGAGACTGGGTAGGTAGTAGTACCGGTGGTAACATTACCTTCAGAGTCGGTGGAAGTGTAAGTAGAAGTGGTTACTTTTTCTTCACTGGTGTGAGAGACTGGGTAGGTAGTAGTACCGGTGGTAACATTACCTTCAGAGTCGGTGGAAGTGTAAGTAGAAGTGGTGACTTCTTCTTCACTGGTGTGAGAGACTGGGTAGGTGGTGGTACCGGTGGTAACATTACCTTCAGAGTCGGTGGAAGTGTAAGTAGAAGTGGTGACTTCTTCTTCAGAAGTGTGAGAGACTGGGTAGGTGGTGGTACCGGTGGTAACATTACCTTCAGAGTCAGTGGAAGTGTAGGTAGAAGTAGCCAATTCTTCTTCACTGGTGTGGGAGACTGGGTAGGTGGTGGTACCGGTGGTAACATTACCTTCAGAGTCGGTGGAAGTGTAAGTAGAAGTGGTGACTTCTTCTTCAGAAGTGTGAGAGACTGGGTAGGTGGTGGTACCGGTGGTAACATTACCTTCAGAGTCGGTGGAAGTGTAAGTAGAAGTAGTCAATTCTTCTTCACTGGTGTGAGAGACTGGGTAGGTGGTGGTACCGGTGGTAACATTACCTTCAGAGTCGGTGGAAGTGTAAGTAGAAGTGGTGACTTCTTCTTCAGAAGTGTGAGAGACTGGGTAGGTGGTGGTACCGGTGGTAACATTACCTTCAGAGTCGGTGGAAGTGTAAGTAGAAGTGGTTACTTCTTCTTCACTGGTGTGAGAAACTGGGTAGGTAGTGGTACCGGTGGTAACATTACCTTCAGAGTCGGTGGAAGTGTAAGTAGAAGTGGTGACTTCTTCTTTAGAAGTGTGAGAGACTGGGTAGGTAGTGGTACCGGTGGTAACATTACCTTCAGAGTCGGTGGAAGTGTAGGTAGAAGTAGTCAATTCTTCTTCACTGGTGTGAGAAACTGGGTAGGTAGTGGTACCGGTGGTAACATTACCTTCAGAGTCGGTGGAAGTGTAGGTAGAAGTAGTCAATTCTTCTTCACTGGTGTGAGAGACTGGGTAGGTAGTAGTACCGGTGGTAACATTACCTTCAGAGTCGGTGGAAGTGTAAGTAGAAGTGGTGACTTCTTCTTCACTGGTGTGTGAGACTGGGTAGGTGGTGGTACCGGTGGTAACATTACCTTCAGAGTCGGTGGAAGTGTAAGTAGAAGTGGTGACTTCTTCTTCACTGGTGTGAGAGACTGGGTAGGTGGTGGTACCGGTGGTAACATTACCTTCAGAGTCGGTGGAAGTGTAAGTAGAAGTGGTGACTTCTTCTTCACTGGTGTGCGAGACTGGGTAGGTAGTAGTACCGGTGGTAACATTACCTTCAGAGTCGGTGGAAGTGTAAGTAGAAGTGGTGACTTCTTCTTCAGAAGTGTGAGAGACTGGGTAGGTGGTGGTACCGGTGGTAACATTACCTTCAGAGTCGGTGGAAGTGTAAGTAGAAGTAGTCAATTCTTCTTCACTGGTGTGGGAGACTGGGTAGGTGGTGGTACCGGTGGTAACATTACCTTCAGAGTCGGTGGAAGTGTAAGTAGAAGTGGTGACTTCTTCTTCAGAAGTGTGAGAGACTGGGTAGGTGGTGGTACCGGTGGTAACATTACCTTCAGAGTCGGTGGAAGTGTAAGTAGAAGTAGTCAATTCTTCTTCACTGGTGTGAGAGACTGGGTAGGTGGTGGTACCGGTGGTAACATTACCTTCAGAGTCGGTGGAAGTGTAAGTAGAAGTGGTTACTTCTTCTTCACTGGTGTGAGAAACTGGGTAGGTAGTAGTACCGGTGGTAACATTACCTTCAGAGTCGGTGGAAGTGTAAGTAGAAGTGGTTACTTCTTCTTCACTGGTGTGGGAGACTGGGTAGGTGGTGGTACCGGTGGTAACATTACCTTCAGAGTCGGTGGAAGTGTAAGTAGAAGTAGTCAATTCTTCTTCACTGGTGTGAGAAACTGGGTAGGTAGTGGTACCGGTGGTAACATTACCTTCAGAGTCGGTGGAAGTGTAGGTAGAAGTAGTCAATTCTTCTTCACTGGTGTGAGAAACTGGGTAGGTAGTGGTACCGGTGGTAACATTACCTTCAGAGTCGGTGGAAGTGTAAGTAGAAGTAGTCAATTCTTCTTCAGAAGTGTGAGAGACTGGGTAGGTGGTGGTACCGGTGGTAACATTACCTTCAGAGTCGGTGGAAGTGTAAGTAGAAGTAGTCAATTCTTCTTCACTGGTGTGAGAGACTGGGTAGGTGGTGGTACCGGTGGTAACATTACCTTCAGAGTCGGTGGAAGTGTAAGTAGAAGTGGTGACTTCTTCTTCAGAAGTGTGAGAGACTGGGTAGGTAGTAGTACCGGTGGTAACATTACCTTCAGAGTCGGTGGAAGTGTAAGTAGAAGTAGTCAATTCTTCTTCACTGGTGTGAGAAACTGGGTAGGTAGTGGTACCGGTGGTAACATTACCTTCAGAGTCGGTGGAAGTGTAGGTAGAAGTAGTCAATTCTTCTTCACTGGTGTGAGAAACTGGGTAGGTAGTGGTACCGGTGGTAACATTACCTTCAGAGTCGGTGGAAGTGTAGGTAGAAGTAGTCAATTCTTCTTCACTGGTGTGAGAAACTGGGTAGGTGGTGGTACCGGTGGTAACATTACCTTCAGAGTCGGTGGAAGTGTAAGTAGAAGTAGTCAATTCTTCTTCACTGGTGTGGGAGACTGGGTAGGTGGTGGTACCGGTGGTAACATTACCTTCAGAGTCGGTGGAAGTGTAAGTAGAAGTGGTGACTTCTTCTTCAGAAGTGTGAGAGACTGGGTAGGTGGTGGTACCGGTGGTAACATTACCTTCAGAGTCGGTGGAAGTGTAAGTAGAAGTAGTCAATTCTTCTTCACTGGTGTGAGAGACTGGGTAGGTGGTGGTACCGGTGGTAACATTACCTTCAGAGTCGGTGGAAGTGTAAGTAGAAGTGGTTACTTCTTCTTCACTGGTGTGAGAAACTGGGTAGGTAGTAGTACCGGTGGTAACATTACCTTCAGAGTCGGTGGAAGTGTAAGTAGAAGTAGTCAATTCTTCTTCACTGGTGTGGGAGACTGGGTAGGTAGTAGTACCGGTGGTAACATTACCTTCAGAGTCGGTGGAAGTGTAAGTAGAAGTAGTAAATTCTTCTTCACTGGTGTGGGAGACTGGGTAGGTAGTAGTACCGGTGGTAACATTACCTTCAGAGTCGGTGGAAGTGTAAGTAGAAGTGGTGACTTCTTCTTCACTGGTGTGAGAAACTGGGTAGGTAGTGGTACCGGTGGTAACATTACCTTCAGAGTCGGTGGAAGTGTAGGTAGAAGTGGTTACTTCTTCTTCACTGGTGTGGGAGACTGGGTAGGTAGTAGTACCGGTGGTAACATTACCTTCAGAGTCGGTGGAAGTGTAAGTAGAAGTGGTGACTTCTTCTTCACTGGTGTGGGAGACTGGGTAGGTAGTAGTACCGGTGGTAACATTACCTTCAGAGTCGGTGGAAGAGTAAGTAGAAGTGGTGACTTCTTCTTCACTGGTGTGGGAGACTGGGTAGGTGGTGGTACCGGTGGTAACATTACCTTCAGAGTCGGTGGAAGTGTAAGTAGAAGTAGTCAATTCTTCTTCACTGGTGTGAGAAACTGGGTAGGTAGTGGTACCGGTGGTAACATTACCTTCAGAGTCGGTGGAAGTGTAAGTAGAAGTGGTGACTTCTTCTTCAGAAGTGTGAGAGACTGGGTAGGTGGTGGTACCGGTGGTAACATTACCTTCAGAGTCGGTGGAAGTGTAAATAGAAGTGGTGACTTCTTCTTCAGAAGTGTGAGAGACTGGGTAGGTGGTGGTACCGGTGGTAACATTACCTTCAGAGTCGGTGGAAGTGTAAGTAGAAGTGGTGACTTCTTCTTCACTGGTGTGGGAGACTGGGTAGGTGGTGGTACCGGTGGTAACATTACCTTCAGAGTCGGTGGAAGTGTAAGTAGAAGTGGTGACTTCTTCTTCAGAAGTGTGAGAGACTGGGTAGGTGGTGGTACCGGTGGTAACATTACCTTCAGAGTCGGTGGAAGTGTAAGTAGAAGTAGTCAATTCTTCTTCACTGGTGTGAGAGACTGGGTAGGTGGTGGTACCGGTGGTAACATTACCTTCAGAGTCGGTGGAAGTGTAAGTAGAAGTGGTGACTTCTTCTTCACTGGTGTGCGAGACTGGGTAGGTAGTAGTACCGGTGGTAACATTACCTTCAGAGTCGGTGGAAGTGTAAGTAGAAGTGGTGACTTCTTCTTCACTGGTGTGAGAGACTGGGTAGGTGGTGGTACCGGTGGTAACATTACCTTCAGAGTCGGTGGAAGTGTAGGTAGAAGTGGTGACTTCTTCTTCACTGGTGTGGGAGACTGGGTAGGTGGTGGTACCGGTGGTAACATTACCTTCAGAGTCAGTGGAAGTGTAAGTAGAAGTAGTCAATTCTTCTTCAGAAGTGTGAGAGACTGGGTAGGTAGTGGTACCGGTGGTAACATTACCTTCAGAGTCGGTGGAAGTGTAAGTAGAAGTAGTCAATTCTTCTTCAGAAGTGTGGGAGACTGGGTAGGTAGTAGTACCGGTGGTAACATTACCTTCAGAGTCGGTGGAAGTGTAGGTAGAAGTGGTGACTTCTTCTTCACTGGTGTGAGAGACTGGGTAGGTGGTGGTACCGGTGGTAACATTACCTTCAGAGTCGGTGGAAGTGTAAGTAGAAGTGGTGATTTCTTCTTCACTGGTGTGAGAGACTGGGTAGGTGGTGGTACCGGTGGTAACATTACCTTCAGAGTCGGTGGAAGTGTAAGTAGAAGTAGTCAAATCTTCTTCACTGGTGTGAGAGACTGGGTAGGTAGTGGTACCGGTGGTAACATTACCTTCAGAGTCGGTGGAAGTGTAAGTAGAAGTAGTCAATTCTTCTTCACTGGTGTGAGAGACTGGGTAGGTGGTGGTACCGGTGGTAACATTACCTTCAGAGTCGGTGGAAATGTAGGTAGAAGTGATGACTTCTTCTTCACTGGAGTGGGAGACTGGGTAGGTGGTGGTACCGGTGGTAACATTACCTTCAGAGTCGGTGGAAGTGTAAGTAGAAGTGGTGACTTCTTCTTCAGAAGTGTGAGAGACTGGGTAGGTGGTGGTACCGGTGGTAACATTACCTTCAGAGTCAGTGGAAGTGTAGGTAGAAGTAGCCAATTCTTCTTCACTGGTGTGAGAGACTGGGTAGGTGGTGGTACCGGTGGTAACATTACCTTCAGAGTCGGTGGAAGTGTAAGTAGAAGTAGTCAATTCTTCTTCACTGGTGTGAGAGACTGGGTAGGTGGTGGTACCGGTGGTAACATTACCTTCAGAGTCGGTGGAAGTGTAAGTAGAAGTGGTTACTTCTTCTTCACTGGTGTGAGAAACTGGGTAGGTAGTAGTACCGGTGGTAACATTACCTTCAGAGTCGGTGGAAGTGTAAGTAGAAGTGGTGACTTCTTCTTCACTGGTGTGGGAGACTGGGTAGGTGGTGGTACCGGTGGTAATATTACCTTCAGAGTCGGTGGAAGTGTAAGTAGAAGTAGTCAATTC
>NW_001834518.1:0-14886 GCF_000150035.1 Vanderwaltozyma polyspora DSM 70294
ACCACCTTGTTTGGTGGATCCTGGAGTGTGGAAGTAATTGTCATAGGGCTCTGTTCCTATCATAGATGACATTGATGAAATGTCAAAACCGAACATTAAACCAGATATACAAGAAACAAATCCAATGACAAAAACATTGTATAATTTAGGGAACTTGTCATATATTTCTCCTTTATATTGAACATTTTTCATTAGGATTTTGTCAGTAAAACTACCCATTTTTGCTTATTTCATAGAGGTGTCAGTATTATTAATACTAAGATTGATATTCTTTTTGAATGTAATGGTGAGTCAAAATACATCTTACCAGCAATTTTAAAAAAGTTATTAATGAACAAGGTATTTATATAATTAAAATTGGAATAAAGTTAGGTGGAATTAACCAGATACATTGATGGGCTAATCAGTTATCCTTTAAAAGATAATATAAACCTAGACGGCAATATGCCAGTGTACATCGTGTAAAATTTAATATCTCCGACAATGATGGATTTAAGTTTTTCCAAGCTCCTAGAGACTGCACCTATATGATTAACAACTTTTCGTTTTATGATTCGATTTAATCAGGTCTATAAAATAACACTCATGCTGCAGTCTTTGAATAATAGATTAATAATTTTGTAATTGCCACTATCAACTTGATTTAAGCCACCCAGGATAGACTGAACATTCTATCCCGGAGAACCTTAAATTTTTGTCTTGATATATTTCTGATTATAAACAAATAGGTGAGAAAGCATAGTATTTGATCATTAGAACAAGCAATTGTAAGGAAAACTGTCACTTGGTCTAGGTGGAATGCAGAAATAATAGTCAAGTTTATTAAGGAGAATTTAAATCTATTACCATTTTACCCCACTTTTACTATGTAGACTGTTATTAAAATTACTTTAGTAGAGGACTTGTATTGCCATAGAATAAATCCATTAATTCATTTGATTTTGACCAAAAATCTGTCATTGCCAAGTAAATAATAACTATTATTAACACCATAATAGACTAAAAAAAGAAAAATATATAGAAATAAAAGAAATATTCATCGAGATATAGATTGTTATACCGTTTAAATGCAGTTTACTCACAATACCCACACTTACAGTTAAGAAAACATCGTTTTGAGATATCCTAGGGAACAGTCACTCATAGGGATGAATGTTATACACTCGGTGAAAAAGTGTTGGGAGGGTTTTCTAATCCATAAATTTTAAATAATTCGAAAACTCCTTCATTTCTCGAACATTATTATACCAAAGCTCATATATCATACCTCAAATGGTTGAGCTTGCATTGTTGCATTTCTTCTTTTTAGCAGACGTCAATAATCATGCATAAATTTACGGAGAAATTAGCGGAGTTGAACTTTTTTCAAATAAAATGTAGGTATCATACAATACCTTACAAAAAGACGTCATTGCATTTAAAATCACCAAAAGATGTCAAGAATCAAAAGTAAGAAGAGCTCTTGGATTTAGTTTTATGCCTTGCAGCTTTATTTTAGCGTTTATTTTGATAGCTTATGCAAGGATAGTCAAATTTTAAACGCCAATTTTGAAATGCTAACCCCAGAGTATATTATTTAATGATGGTTTCATCTCTTCGAACTCTCTTTATACTAACCAAACTTAGTGACAGATTATTCTTCGAGTATTCTTCAAATCTGATTTAGCTTTGCTTTTCGAGTTCATTATGAATTTTATGAAGTTGGTTCTCTTCTACTTTATTTTAAAAGCAAGTTGTAGCTATTTATTGTAAATTGGGATGAATCAAAGGGGACTATAGTTAAGTGAACAATTATATACCTAAAAGTTTTAAAGCATATTTAATGTTTTTTCTAATACTGAATTATTTTTCCTGATTGAACTACATTCTCTCTACCTGGTTGTGTCGTAGTTGCATAAATTATATTTACAGAAAATATTTAAAAATAATCATTTTGATTTATTTTGATTGGCTACCATATCAAGTCTATTGTCAAAGTAAGAAATAAATATTTTATATTTGTATTGTATAATCTTCAGTCAAGTTACTTGTGATTACTAAGCTCCCGGAGGTTTGAGATGCAAACGCTCATTATATCATAAATGAATGATCTATTTCATGAAGTGAATGACTATTGGTATGGTAAATGAGTCGAGAATAGCAGAATATAGGACAACTGAGAATGAAACATTAATTATAGAGCAACAGTGTCACTCTTTATTACAGATTTTACTTGCTGACATTATATTTCGCATCCAGGACAGGACTAGCTTCAACAAAATCTTTGATAAATTCAAAATAACATGGAGCTGATTTCCTTAAGCATAATTTAAATATAGTTAATATTCCTGTCAATAATTTTTCCTCGACACTCTTTAACGTAGTACAAAATTTAGAAGTCTATGATATCCATGACATATTCGAAATACTGTTGATACTACATACACTCACTCATTCAGGGAATGACGTAGTTATCCTCTTATAGGTTTCAAAAGGTGAATCCAAGGAAAGTTATAAACTGAGTATATCCTATATAGAAACTTGAAGTTGTAATTTGGATTTCTGGCAAGTACTACTATTCTTTTCAATACTAAATGATTGCATTATCCTGTTGGTATTGGTTCTAATAAATAAAAATATATTAGTTATTGCAAAAAACCCTTTTCAAAATATTCAGTTAATCAAATTTTGTGAATATTTAAATACTTAAATCATTTGTCTTTTTAATCATGTATCCTTTAAGGTTTCTCTAATTCAATACACATAATAATTGAAATATATGAATAAGTAAATGTTCCAGTGACATTATTAACAATTCAGGTGCCTATTTCAGCCATAATTTCTCAGTAAAAGTGAAACTAAAGGCGCCACACTCAGTTAGCGGGAAATGTTTGATTATATCATTTCTAATTTCATGAAATTGTTGCTAGTGAAAATCTTTGCCTTTCCTTATGGTACAAATCAAGATGTTTTTAACTAAATAATTTCAAATTCTTATTTTATTCCAATATAAAGTACCCTTCAAAATGGTAGTCTCCATAAGTGACATTGATCTCTTGAGGAAGGTGAGTGTTTATTGTTACTAAGCTCCGACTATTTGAATTAATTCAACCACGGAGTTTTATATGGCTCGAAAATTATTTTGTTCCAGAATCTAAGTAAAAGTTATCTGGCAACTTGTCATTAAAGTTTACTTGTCATTAAAGTTTACTTGTCATTAAAGTTTACTTGTCATTAAAGTTTACTTGTCATTAAAGTTTACTTGTCATTAAAGTTTACTTGTCATTAAAGTTTACTTGTCATTAAAGTTTACTTGTTATCAAAGTTTACTTGTTATCAAAGTTTACTTGTCATCGAAGTTTACTTGTCATCAAAGTTTACTTGTCGATTAATTGGTCGCATTTTAAAGATGGTGATGTCTTGGGATAAAAAAAACTAAACCAAAATTATTGAAAAATTATTAGATATATAAAGTTTAAATAAATTTTATACTTGTTCATTAAAAAGTCTAGGAATATTCAGATATATGATTCTTTTTACATTAGATAGTACAACAAAAATATATTTAAATATTGCTGTCCTATCAATTACCTGATAGTTATTAGGAATTTGTTAATCATAAAACTTCATTTATTCCCTATATAAAAAATGGCATAAATTATAACATGAGTTATTTTCATTAAATTAGAATTTTCATAAAAGTAGTGTAAACATTAAAAATTGAGAGTTTATTAGAAGGAGCTACTGCCCAATTCTGTATCTTCAATATGAGTTACCATAGGTTTGTCGGTTTCCTTGTTGTCGTCTTCTATAATCTCAGAGGAACTTTCATCCAATACATGAGATGTGAGGTCAACATCGATTTGTGATGGTGGCCTCCATGAAGCTGATCTCCAGGCTGGGATATTTGCGGCCCACATTTGATCAATTTCTTCTAATGTCTTACCCTTGGTTTCAGGGAACATGAAAAATGCATGAATGGTGCCAACAACTGTGAAGACCCCAAATATAATATATGTTTTCCATGTAATACTTCTAAATGCTGGAGGAACAAATAAACCAATTGAGAAATTGAACAACATATTCATAGAAGCAGACAATGAGCCACCCTTTGCTCTTTCAAGGTTATTATATATTTCTGTACTATAGACCCACACACCAGTACCCCATGTCACTGCAAATGTAGCAACAAATAAAAAGCAACAAGCAATTACACCTTTAGCGGCAGATTTGTCATCTTCAGGGATACTGATACTGACAGTTGGGTTTCCATTTACACCTCCAGGAACAGGCACCGAGTGGACTGCCAAGGTACCAGCTACAGCAAAAAGCCACGTAAACATTAATGGCCCGCCAATAAGTAAAAGTGGCCTTCTACCAACTCTATCAATGATAAATAAAGAAATTACTGTCATACCAACATTCAGACAGTAATGAATAGACCCAGCAATTAAAGCAGCATCACCACGATAACCAGCCATTTCGAAGATATAGACCACATAATAATTCATAACATTAATACCAGATAATTGTTGCCACATGTGTGCTGACATACCAACAATAGTTTTTCTGATTGTCTTTTTTCTTAGCATATCACGATATGTGAAGTTTGCGGCCTCTTTGTCATTCATTACTTGATCCTTCATTGCTTGTAGTTGAATTGCAACTTCTTCAGAGATATTTTCAGGGCTGGTATGATTCATTTTACAAATGTTAAAAGTAGCTTCTTCCCATCTATTTTTGTTAGCCAACCATCTTGGTGATTCTGGCAGGAAAAAAGTACATACCAATAATGCTAAACCTGGAGCAAGTTCAATACCCCAAGTAACTCTGAAAGCTGCGGTGGATTGAATAAAATGAGCCCCATATCCAATGTAATATAGTATTAAAATACCTAAAACAACTGATAGTTGGAAAATACCGGCAATGGCACCTCTGATTTTTGGTGGCGCAATTTCAGCACAATAAACTGGAGCAGTGCCAACACCAAAACCTATACCAATACCAGCAATTAATCTGCCTACTACTAGCATAGCAACATCTTGAGCAGCACATTGTAGTGTTGAACCAATAAGCCAGAGGACAGCACAAACATGAAGAGACACTCTTCTACCATAGGCGTCAGAGTAAATTGGAGATAGAATGGAGCCCAAAACTGATCCACCTGCCATTGCAGATGTTATACCACCTTGTCTGGTAGAGTCTGGATTATGGAAATATGTTTTATAAGCCTGTGTACCAATCATGGATGACATAGAAGATATATCGAACCCAAACATCAGACCTGAAATGCTTGCCACGAAACCAATGACAATAATATTGTAAACCTTTGGAAATCTGTCATATATTTTCCCTCTAAACGTGGTATTTTTACCCAATACATAACTGAGCACTGTATTATACTTACTCATCTTGCTAAAATTGATATTGTTTAGAGTGAGTTTGTGTGTGTTTGTATGTATGCGTGTGTGCGTATGATATTTTGGGATTCTATTATACTGACATAGCAGGAATAAGATTAATCTAAGAATCTTGCGATCTCTAAAAATTATTCAAAATGTGAGTTCTATTTATACAATTGGAAAACTTAAATTAAATATATCTCAGTTATTTTCAAGTTTTATTATTTTCTCCTACTGTTTCGACGTCACAACTTTGGAAGCACTTGACTCTTGAAAAAAGTGGAAATTGTTGTTCTTCTCTAGTCTATGTTCCCATTTTTTCAACAAATTATAGAATTAAAGGGTATTCAAAAGAGGAGTTACAAACAAGGGTATTATATTGTTGGAACTTTGGAATCTAATATGACTTTGACCATGCATATCAACTTCAGAATAATGAATAATCATAAAATGACTAAAATTTTTACAATAGCAAAGTTAAAGTTTTAATGTATTTCAAGATAAACGTACCCCGGGAAATCTAGATAAATTGCAATTGTTTTACTACCTGGTTTTGCAGGAGGTATTGTAGATATGTTTGCTAGCAGATTGATGGCAATTGTACTAATTACAGAGAAACTGAATCATCTTGGATAAAAAATGCAAAAAAAACGATATCAAACTATTTCAAAAGAGATTGAAATTCTTGCGATTTTTACCCCATGTCTCTATAATTAATACTAGTGTATCGCCGCGTCTCAAACAGATCGATGGCGATGACCAAATTGGAAGAATGTTAATTCGAAGTAATTAAACATAGTTAATTATTTGAAAATATAATTGTTAGAGCAATTGTACGAAAATTCGATCAAAAAATAGTACAATTTTCAGATATTCATTCACGAACTTCTTGAATTACAGTGAAGGAATTTAATAGTGTCCCAAGGCGAGTTTAACATTAAATTGACGTTCTCGAAATAGCAACTAACTTTTTGAAGACAGTATAATTTCAATTATAAACAATTTATGGTACCAATACCAATAACCGATCTTAATTATAGGTTTATTAAAATGGTGTAGAAATAGAAAGCCGAAGTCGAATATCTATATTTTAAGCTTGCTCATTGCCTTCATAATTAAATTCTGTTGATTCTCCTCAAAGAATTCGCCTTATATGACGTATGATTAATTATTGCGTTTAATTGGAATTGATTGCTGCCTTAAAATTCGAAAATGAAATCAACAGCAATATCAATATTTCATTGCTCGTGGAAATATTCCTGTTTCGAAATAGTCAATCTAATCGTCGATTACATCGTAAAAAAAATAAAATAGACTAAATCTCGTAATTCGTTCAGAAGTTGATGCCTCTAAAGGAAAGTTGTCTTTCTATTGATGTCATGAGGAATATTCTGCTGTTAGAATTACCATTAGGACCTTCAAAAAAAACAAAAGTAAAAAGAAACAATGTGTATGTTTCTTTGTTTCTTTCATTGATCTCATCGATAATTTAAGTATTTTTTCACTATTAGTTTGATTGGGATTTTTAGAGGCAATCTTACCTTCTTTCTTTCGTCTTGTATAATTACGCTTAGCGGACTTTTAAATTATCATTACATTCATATAATAAGAATAACTTTGAGATGCATCTATTTCTCCTTATTTTGATATTATTTGAAGGTTATCAGTATTGTACTGCTGGTTAAACACGATATAATTAGCAAAAAGAGAAAGTTGGTTGTTAACCTTGTTTCGAAAAAACCTAATATGGATATCTCCCCCGTCAAGCAATCTGAAGATAAACTTAATCGTATTTGAAACTGTTGTAAGTTTCAGTTCTAATCTTGTAATAACTTTAAAACAGGGAGGAGCAAGAGGGAAGGTAGTAAAGTGGTTCTTAGTCTGGTGTTCCTTATCTTGTTAAAAATCGCATCAAATAGGATTCTGTATCTTGTCATTTTCAATGTCATTGTCCTTAAGTCAGAAGAATGATTATTGTTGGAACACATCCCTTTCTAGTATAATCGGAGAATATTTTCAATAGATGCGGTCAAGTTCTCTTTCAAAGCATCATTAGTGATGAAATGAATGACTTTGATGATGTCTTGGTCGGTCAAGCCTTTAGCCATGCATATAGATAGAAAGGTTTTAGTTGTAAATAATCTGGTTTGATATAGTTGGTGGACAGATAGGTCTTGTTCTAAGATACCAGACAATCTTGTATGGTATCTACCTCCTTACTTGTTACCAACTCAGTTATTGTCTTCTTGCTCTGTATTTTTTACAAATTTCGAAATATGCTAGTTTTACAACATCCTTGGAATTAATTTTAATTTTAGAGATGTTTATTATTGTAAGCCATGCCTTGCTCTTTCTACTCCATTCTGCTTCTTTGGTGAGATCTTTTTGAGATTTGTTGTATTAGGAGTTTCTATAGATTTCAAGTTCAGAGCTTGTTCAAACATCAGTTGTTGTCAGTATATCCTGGGTGTTTAGTTTGTATTAACTCTCTATCTTGATTGCGATTGCTTCTTATTGGTGATTTGATATTTGTAAGAAGAGGGGATCTAAATATTCACTTCTAGAGAATCAAAAATGGCTGCTTCTTGGAGATTCTGGTGCGTAAAAGAAGCATGTGGTTTCTATTTCACGGTTTTTCAGATCTTATTATCAGTTCTTGAAGATTATTTTGGGAAGCTACCTAAATTTAAGTAAATATTTTTGGGTTTATTCCATCCAGTATTACAGCAATATTTCAACAATAATTTTGATTGATATTTAAAATAATGACTTTTCTTCGAAGTAAAAGAGTAACTATATATATATATATATATATAATGATCATATATAGCAATTCTTTCTTCGAACCATGTCAATTTTTTAACTGGTATATTAGTGATAGTGCAACTGCATATAGCTGCATAAGCATGCATATGTTTTCGTCTTGGCAGGGCATAAAGATAATTAATGAAGTAAATTTTTAGAATAAGATTTATGAGGTTTCCTAACACTTGAATATTAATTCATTTTAAGCCTCGATTTTAACTGTTAGTTGTACTAATCATCTAATTCAAGGTTTATTGAAAATGATAAGGTTGCAGTTGGTTATTCACTTCAAAAAATATTTGAATTATGACGATATTTTAGTAAGAGTTCGATTGAATTGATTTGAAATATCATTGAACATATGAAGGAACTATCAAGAGCTCTGAATTTAATGCAGATATCATAACTTTATATTTTATTTTACATTGGAAAAACTAGAAAATTCAAAAATGTTTCACATATAAATCAATAACTATAGACATTTTCCGGTTCTCTATTTATAATATAGAAGTATCTAATGAATAATCCTCTTAATTTTCAGGTTACTCTGAGGAATGTCACGTAGAGATAATTATCAATATATTAAGGTCTTGCTAGAATCGCCTATACAACGTAACTCACAAGAGATAGACTGGTTATTATCGAAATAAACATAAAATCTTGTATATCAGATCTTCTATATAACTTTGTTTCTCTTAAGTCAATAAATGCTTTTACATTGTTTAAATTAAATAATCATTATATTATATTTCAATTATTAAACATCATAAAAAAGTTAATGGAAAAATATATATATATTTAAAAAGGTATTATTGTTTATTCCATTTCTTAATAATTATTAAATTTCTTTAACGACATCATAATCTCATCATTTCCATAAATCTTACAACGATTTGTCGGTGCTTTCGATATGGTCAACTACTGGCTTTTCCATTTCTGCCTTTCCATCATCCTCTACAAAATTAGATGAACTTTCTCCAGTGTGTAAGTTCTTAAAGTCATCATGAAGATGGGATGGCAATGTTGGTTTCCATGAAGCTGATCTCCAGGCTGGGATATTTGCTTCCCACATTTGATCAATTTCTTCCAATGTCTTACCCTTGGTTTCAGGGAACATTAAAAATGTATGAATAGTTAGTGCAACCGAGAAAATACCAAACATCAGATATGTTTTCCAAGTAATATTTTGGAATGCACTTGGAACAAATAAACCCAAGGCAAAATTAAAGATCCAGTTAACAGCTGCTGACAATGAAGAACCCTTTGCTCTCTCGCTGTTGTTGAAAATTTCAGAACAGTAAATCCAAATACCAATACCCCATGTTGGAGCAAAAGTACAAACGAATAAGTAACAACAGGCAATAACACCCTTGGCAGCATGTTTATGATTATCAGGGATCATGATGTTAACTGTTTCATTACCACCAACACCACCTGGGACAGGTACAGAGTAAACAGACAATAAACCTGCGACAGCAAATAACCAAACAAACATCAAGATACCACCAACTATTAAAATAGGTCTTCTACCAAGCTTGTCGATAACAAATAACGCTGGAATGGTCATAGCGACATTTAAAATATAGTTGATAGACCCTGACACCAATACTGCATTCCCTGAATAACCAGCCATTTGGAAAATATAAACAATATAATACATCATAACATTAATACCAGAAAGTTGTTGCCACATTTGAGCAGACATACCAACTATAGTCTTCTTGATAGTCTTCTTTCTGAATAGATTAGCGTAAGTGAACGAATCAGCTTCTTTATCGTCCATTACTTGAGTGTTCATCTCTTCTAGTTGAATGGCAACTTCTTCAGAAATATTATCAGGATCCGTATTATTAATTCTACAGATATTGTAGGTTGCTTTCTCCCAGAATCCCTTGTTAGCCAACCATCTTGGTGATTCAGGCAAGAAAAAAGTCGCTACTAACAATACAAACCCTGGAACTAATTGAATGCCCCAAGTTAGTCTGAAAGATGAAGCAGATGTAATAAAATGGGCACCATAACCAACGTAGTATAGGATAAGGATACCAAGGGTGACAGATAATTGGAAAAGACCAGCAATGGCACCTCTGATTTTTGGAGGTGCGACTTCAGAACAGTAAACTGGGGCTACAGCAGAGCCAAACCCAATACCAATACCAGACACTAATCTGCCAACTACCAACATTGCAAGATCTTGAGAAGCACATTGTAAGGTGGCACCGATAAGCCAGAAAGTTGAACAAATGTGAAGTGACACTCTTCTACCAAAAACGTCAGAAAATAAAGGTGACAGCAAGGAACCAACAAATGAACCGGCAGCCATAGAAGAAGTGATACCACCTTGTTTAGTAGCATCTGGAGATCCAAAGTATTGTTTGTAAGCGTCAGTACCAATCATAGATGACATAGATGAAATATCAAAGCCAAACATTAGACCAGAGATACAGGAAACGAAACCAATGACATAAATGTTGTAAATTTTGGGGAATCTTTCATATAGTTTGCCTTCATACTTGATATTTTTCATAAGAATAGTGTCCTTGAAACTACCCATCTTTCTTAATATATCTTATTACTTTTGCTTATAGGTTTTTTATATTTTTATATTGTCAAGATCTGATTTTATTGATTATATTTAATCTTAATATATAGAATATATAATTGATGACAACACTGTAGGTTAAGAAAATATGGATGTTTTATGATCTATTTATATAAAATTATTTTAATTTTTTTTTATTATGTTTTCTTCAAAATCTAGAGGTAATTGAAGGTTTGTGCTGGGATACCATCTGATATTTCCTAATTTACATGATAAATTTATTGACGTATGTAAACGTTAGTAAAAGTTAAGACACTTTGCAGCAAAAACTAAAAATAAATGCAAGACCTTCATGCTTTGACATAGTGGATCAATTTAGATGCTTTTTAACTGTGATTGGGTTTTAATTGGTTCATCTCTTCACAGGTTTTTGTTATAATAAGAAATATGTTTAAGTCGCAGATAAAACGAATAAACACATTTGATTTTTTCATTCATACTAATTTATTTTCGCTGATATTATTATAAGAGTTTTCTTTACCAAGAGACTAGATCATTATTTTTATTAGTAAAACTGTTTATTTTAGGAGTAAAACTATTGAAACTCAAAATTTATTCTAACAAGGACATTACTTAAACGGGTTTATCTTAGATTGGACACTTTATGATGCAATGATTGTTTAATAACCTTTAAGTAAGAGTCTTTCAAGAATTAAAATTTACATATCATCATATGATGATAATATGTAGAAGCCAAAAAAAGCTAGTTAATTAGTTTCGATCAAACTGATTGAGTATTTCTTGCTCTACTAAATCTGGGGAAGTTTCCCCACATTAATTTTATCTCGATAAAATTCCAATTGAAGAATAAAAAAGTAATTACTTCGACAACAATGCCACTATTTTATTGGGACTACATCTTAATTATATTGTTTTTTTTTCGTTGATTTATTCATTCAACAAAATACAGCCAAGGAAACAACGTCTGACTTCGATTATTCGTGATTATTATTGTTAAAAATATATATTTTCAATAAGCCAATTATATGAAATGCAACATCTCTGTTCCAATCCCCTCTTCTACTTCCACTCCAACTCTTTCTGCGTGACTAGTTTTTCCAGCTTCAATAAATTTGACACACTATTGCAACTGACTATGTTCAAAACAGATCTAGATTTCATTGACGCAAGAATGACCCAAGTACAAGAAAAGGTAATAATTCGATTATAGCTTTCATCTATTCTACTTGAAAGTATATTCATGCTATGATAATATTTAAAGATACGTACTTTGTCATTGAACTTCCCAATAAAAAGAAAGCCTACATCGGCGAAACCTCAAAATACCTGCATTTAATTTCTAAGGATTCTTTCAGTCAAGAAGAAGAAGAAGGAAATACAAATAATCCCATTATTCCATTACTGTTAAAAGTATCTAACAAGATATTTTTTTTAAATTAATCCATATCTCAAAATCGGTTTTTAGTAGACTTCCTTCGGCTGATTCATATATTACGGAAGTTCTCGAAACTTTATTTGACAACATAAGAAAGAACCAAATATCCACTCCTCTCTAATATCTACAAAGCCCGGAAATATTCATCATGATCTCTATAATCCCTGTATAATTGTAACTGTATTCATGTACAAACCAGATAGGTCAGTATAGTAATATTCCTAGCATAATAAAAGTGAGTGAAATTACTTGTATATGAAAAAACTAATGGACTATTTGTCACTTTGCATATGCATGATATTATTACGCATCTGGTTTCTGAAATAACTGTCTTGAATAATTTTAATACTGCAACTGCTGGTGCTGCAGCTACTTTACAATGTAGTGTTTATTTTCTTATGCCACAGGTAAAAACGAACTCCAAGAGTGCAAGAGAAGGATGGTTATTTTGCAGTTTGTTAGCAGTTTACTACATATGTCCAAGTTTTAGAATCAAGAACTTTGCTTTTTTAACAGTTAAAAGGAATAAAATGAAGCTGCAACACGAAAAAAAGTATGAACTGATGTTGTTGTTGGTCAGGACTTGTGATACTTTTTACACCGATAATCATAATATTTGCATCTTTCCCTTGCATATACTTAATTATTGGTGGAAATGGTGGTCGTGGTGCTACACCTCTTGTTTATTGCTTGGTAGATTATTTATTCATTCTTCGGAGAAACTTTTTTAACTTTATATATTTACTGTTTGATGTTCGCTATTATTTTCATAGTATTTTTGCCGTTTAATAAATATATGTGGGGTTGAGAAGGTGCAAGACATCAACACGTCATGAACACTTGCTTAATATTTGATTTAATAGAAAATACTTTATCTGAAAAGTCTTATAATACTGAAACTAAATACTAATTATTGCTATTTATCATATATGTAAGTTTGATAGTATAGTTATTGTTTTCTTTCTTTTTATTATGTTTGTAATGATATATCAAAATTGATTAATGAATGACTGGTGAAATTTTGGGGTTATTCCTATATATCCGTTCATTACTAGTTTTGTTCAAAATTTTTCAATGATAAAGATGATTCAAGATCCGATATTTCTTTTATATGTTCTTCTTTATTTGGAGCATCTTTCAATAAATCTATCCATATTGTTACCATATTTTTGGATCTGGTAATTGCTTCCTTTGACGGAGGTACCAACTCTAGTTCTTGTTTTGATTCTGATTTTGATTCTGATTTTGATTCTGATTCGTTTTCAGGTTTTTGTTCTGAATCCTTTTGGTTTGATTCTTCAACAAGTTTTTGCATTATTATTTCTTGTTTTTCTATGTAATCATTCCATTCCGTTATTTTATTTTGGCATCTTTTGACTAATTCATTCTTTGAATTACCTGTCATGTCTTTGAAATATTCAAATAGTAATTCATCAAACTCTATTGGTATCTCTTCAAAATTGAAAAAATGTTTTAATATCCAATTCTGTTTTTGTTTTGAAAATTTCCAAACTTCTTTGATTTCATTACCACCAATATTGTTATTGTTGCCATTATTAAGAGAACTTATATTGCTTTTCACGTAATCCAATGATGATATTTGTTCAGGTAGCGAATCGTTGATTTTATCAAGATGGAAATCAATTAAATATTTTAATTGATCTTTCAAAACTTTAGCTTTTTCAACATCTTTCTTCTTTTCTTTCTTTCTATTCTTCAATTTTTTAACTTTTGTAACTTTGTTATCCTTGCTTGCATTGCTAGAACTATTAATAATATGTTTCTTTTGTTTTTTGGTCAATGAACCAGTGGCTAGATGTGTAGTTACGTTCAAAGGATCATCATCTAAACTCTCACCTTTGGCGACTTGAGCTTGTTTAATAATGTTAATTCTTTTCCATGCAGGAACATGAGACTCACTCATTTCGATACCTTTTTTATTTATTTTGATATTTGAAGTTGTAGTAATTGATACCGAACTATATAATATATATGTATATGTTAAGAATGGAGATTACAGGGACCATTTAATAACCTTCAAGTTGATCTCATCTCATCTCATCTCATCTCAATGTCTAATTCTGAACAAGCTTTAAATTTTTCACTGCCATCCAGTGTGAAAAAATATTGTATGCACGTGACTTGAACACCAGTACACCTCGCCCACAACGAACAAGAAACAATTACACAGAGACACAGGCTTGAAATCTCAAATTCTAGTCATAACCAACACGACAACGACTACGACTACGACATCATAGGAATAGCTTCTAACCCATTCCGTTTAGCTTATCACTCCGAAATTGTAACGTCAGTATGATTTTTCCAGCAACTGCCTACTAACGACTCTCTCTTCTCAAGCTATCAAATAAACTTCCGAATTTAACCAATTCTTCTTTAAAATAATTCCAAAAAGATGTAACTTAAAGAACCCTCTCTCCCCCTCCCAAACAAAAAACTCAAATCAAACAAAACTTTACACCCCCCCCCTCCGGCCTCCAAAACCCTTAACCCTTATTCCAAAAATCTCCACTTTTCCTTTAAAACCACCCCAATCGATCCCAGGGGCCTTATTTTTACCAAAAGAACCGGGCTTTTGTCAAAAAATTTATACACCCCGGGACCCCACAATGAAAAAACAATTATTTCAAATAAGCCAAAAATATAGGCTCTTTAAATTTTTTGCCCCATGGAAATAAAAA
>NW_001834519.1:0-15628 GCF_000150035.1 Vanderwaltozyma polyspora DSM 70294
CTCTGTGATTTTTTCGAATGACAATTCGCCAATATCAGGTTTATTGGATTCTATTACTTCTGCAATAGAATATTTAGAAAATATCTTTGTAACGTCATTCATATTAATATTTTTTATCATTGGAACGCCTTCATCTCTCTGCTTAATATAAGCTGTCAAAATAATAATGAATTCACTAACTCTTAGATATCTATCAATACGATATGGATTAGTTGGCAAACTGTTGATGATGCTTAAAAGGTAATCATTATTGATATTAAAATCTAATTTATTAGCAGTTGGATCCTTTAAGTTTAGAACTTTTGGAGTAAAGTCGAGATGTTTCAAAGTTGCCTTATCGACATAATCTAACATTTCTTCTCGATGTGCATCTATAAATTCGTTCATTGGACGCATCCAAGGTTCTTTGGTTTCAAATCTAGTAAGTGTTGATAGATTTAATAAGGTTTTTGTTATCAGTGTAAATGTTCTTCTTGTATTTTCATTCGGTAAAGTTTCGATAAAATTGAATAACTTAGGATTTAAAATAACTGGACAAAAAAATCTCAAAAACAGAATGCTAGATACACTCTTTAAAATTATTCTGTCCATTTCTTCATTTCTGTCTGGATAAATTAAGTCAAGTTTCTTCCTTAGGTTTTTAAGTTGAGATTTGATTAAAAATGGTAAATCACTATTAGTTGTATAAATTGCATTCCATATTTTGGTAACCCAGCCTATCAGTTTCAATCTGTTTTCTTCTAAAATCTCTGTGAGTTTAATGTTATCATTAATGTTAATTTTACTAGCATCGATTTCACAATAATCATCACTAATTACAATTTCTCTTAATATATCCCCAATTGCAGCATTTAGATATTCTTCACCAATTCTATAAAAGTATCTTTCCAATGATTTTGTTAGAATTGAATTGCTTCTAAAAATTGAATTTAAAATGTGGTTAGATCCTGACCCATTTTCGAGAGATTCAGACGACTTCTTATTTAAATCCAATAACTCCTTGTTCAATAGAGTGACAAACCAGTCATCCTCTCTATTGTATGATTGAAAAAAATCAAGTAAAATTTCTGAAACATCTTCTAATCTTAAGTTAGAACAGATAGTGTCACTGTATGCGATGTCAGCAATTTTAGGCAAAGGCAGTTCCCTTAATATTTTTTCAAACTTCTTAAAATTGACAGGTGGTAGAATTAAATTCATACTAGATGAGATTTTTACGCACAAAGTTCCGACTTCTATGTTGGAATTTTCAGTGGAAAATATTGGTAATCTAATTAAAGATTGATTTAATTTAGGATCATTCATCGTTTCTTGGTTGATATCAATTCTACCAATTATGAAGTCATCTAAAGAATTTCCGTAAATAATCATGTTTTCAATAGGTCTCTTTCTTATAACGAATGGTAACTTATTCAATGGTACGGATTCATCAAAATGGAATTCTTCCCGCCAAAATGGGGAAGATGTGTTGTAAATAGTGAAAGTTCTATTCCAGATATGGTCCCAGCATATTACCTCGGCATAAAACCCACTATTATTTATATTATTGTCTCTGTTATTACTTGTGATTTCAGCTTCTATTATGGAAAGCATAAATCTATTTGAAATTCTTAATTGGTTTGATTTATCAATATTTTTAATTGATAACACCTCATTAATGGTAAACATTTTTAAAGCCAAATACCAATTTTCTAAACTACATTTAGAATCAAATTTAATTATTAAATTTTCAATATCATTAGAAAAATGTAAATTATTCCCAGTATACCTTAATTCGTTTCTTAACTTTGGTAGTAACCCAACAAATAAACAATGTTTACTTTCAGGGGAGTGCTTCAGCAATGAAGGATCCACGTAACGAATTTCCGATCTCAATAATTGTTTTATATCCAATGTATATATTATGTTATCGTTATCGATATTTTTAATTTTTAAAATACCATTGGAAGAAAGAACACCTTTAGCAGAGAACCAATATTCTTGTTTATTTGAGACGTTTTTCCAACAATTAGGGAAAGGAATGACATCATTGTAAATAATATTTTCGTCACTGGTTGGAATATAAGTGAAAATATCGAATTGATATTCTAAAATGCCAATGTCTCGTGATTCTTGTATTATATTTTTATCAATTTTTTGCAATGATATCTTATTGAAGATCCCACGACCTGCAAATGAAGACCACCAGAACAAACAAGCAAGCAGATCTTGGAATTCGTTAATATTGTTTGCCTTGATATAAACAGTTTGATTCTCTACTTTGACACTCAACAATAGAGTAGTAGTGGGTGAAGAGGAATCTTTAATAAGTTTAATTTTACAATTTTGTAAATTTTGCAATATATACCCTTCATTTTCTCTTTCTTTTTCATCTTCAGTATCTACGTATTTAGAATTAATATGATACGATAATGAACCTTTATTATTAATTGAAACTCTATCATGAAAATGCCAAATATTGGAAGATAAATCATTGCACCAAAATAACGAATTTTTACTTTGGAAAATACCTTTGTTAACGTTCAAACTTTGAATAAAATCATCCATCATCAGTCCATATTCATCACAAATATCCGATACAGTTTCAACAACTGTCGATTGTGAATCCAAGTTTTCTGACATATTTGTATTAATAATAGTATAAGTATAACAATTGTGATTAATCCTACTACTTCAAACTTTTCTCAACTAAAAAAAGCAAGTCGAATACCACAATTTTAATCTTATCCGTTGTTAGTCCCCAGATCTCTGTCTCTATCTATCCAGTATACCCTTATCAGTCTCTACCAAAAATATTTTTTTCGTTATCAAATACTACTTAAACAACAACCTCAAAACGTATTTTTTGTCTTATCTCGAAATTTTTGGCTTGAAAAAAACACCTCCAACCAAATATCACAATTATATAAGCCACACAGTTACTGCCAATACTTCATTTATCCAATGTTGGGACCACTTATCACCTTCAAATCATCAAAGTTATATCTATTGTTTATATACATTTAGAATCATTTCCTTTAAATTCAAATTTGTTTCTGAGCGGTTAGAAATTTTTTTGACGGTTTCGAAAAATTATAGTGTGTCACGTGATGTGTTACAGAGAAAAGAATGTAGGCGACGAGATTCGATCGATGTGGTTTCAAGATGAAACAGACAAGAGACAAGTGTCAGTGTTGATGGTGATCATGGATGGATTGCAGCAGGATTGTCTCGATGGCATTGGTACTTGTAAATCTGGTGTTTGTTTTTTTACTTGATAATCGTATATTATAGTGAACTATTTATTATAAAGACAAGAAAAAAAAAAAAAAAAAGAGAGAGGATAAACAATAGATAAAATAAAAGTCTCTTTCGAGAGAAACATGTTTTAAGGCTACCTAATATTATTGTCATAAGTGTTTTAAGATGGATCGATTGAACATATGTCAGTAACCTTTGATGGAGTGAACGATTCATTTTTAATCTTTAAATGTAATTGATGGCTTATTTTGAACAAAAGAGTAAAAATAAAAAAATCAAATTACAGTGAAATAAAAAGAATCATTCAAAAGAGAATGGATTAGTTTGACGATTTGGAACCTGAGGGAAGCAAGAGGCTCGCCTTTGTCCTGGTTCGTGTTTCTCCATTTGTGTTTTGTGCTTGGGGAAAGAAAGGAAAAAAAAATATTATAATTGGATCAAAGGAAACTTAGCTTTGAAATAAATCAAGGCATGAAACCCCCATTTCTTTCTCAGTTCAATGCAAAAGCATGTGGGGCTTCACCTTCTGGGCCAATGTATTTTGGATTTCTCCATGGACCGACATCAGACAAGTATAAACCACCTTGTTTGTCATCGACAACAGACTTACCACCGAATTTGACTGGTAAATTTTCTTCAGGTATTTGTTTCAACAACTCTTTCTTGTAAGATGAACCCAAGACAGAAATCTTTGAGACGGTGACTGGGTCTAAGAAAGGTTTGAACAATCTGAAACCTGTGGAGAAACCAAAAGGAGCGTTTATAATGTAAAATTTACCCATTCTTTCTGGGTAATAGTTTTGACCAATAACTGAAGCTTCCTTGACGTAGCCGATAACGTTGTAAAAACTTGAGATGGAGATACCCTTCAAATCCAAAATAGTACAACTTGTTTCGACCAAGTTCTTGCTGTATCTTGAAGAAGCAGGTAATCTATATTTAACGAAAGCTTCGTATTCCCAAACTAAATTTTTCAACATTCTTTCTTGAGAGGTGATCTTTAACATTTCTGGTAAATTGACGGCACCCAATTCTTCGAAATAAACAGGACGGCCATCCTTATCAGTTTTATGGTAGTATTGTGGATAGTATTTAGCAACCAAAGGCTTTTCGTCGTAATGGAAATCAGTTAAGATAGTATCAGTACCGAATTCTTTTCTCCATTTTTCACATTGTTCGAACATTTCAAGAGCTAAATTTACATCAAACTTTCTTGCTCTTAAAAATCTTAATAGAGTGGAATCGTCTAATCTTAGAGTATAACCCTTTGAAGTTAAGATCTTTCTCATTTCAGCCAAGGCTTTAGATTGGGCATCGTTTAAGTTACCTGGAGTACCAGATATAGAACCTGGAGCACATGTTTGCGGATAGGACTCTAACAAAGTCTTTTCATCAACGGAGGACATTATTATTTATTTATATTATTATAATTATTATTATTGTGGACGTGGGTGTGGTCAGTTATTACTAAATGACTGCAACTATAATTTTTTTTTTAACCCGTAGTTATACGTGTTTCCCTTTTTCCAAAAGTTCTATAGTATTTATCGAATAATGATCTATAAGCAACGTTATAATCAATGTAAAATTGGAATGATAAACTGAAATATAGCAATACCAAAAAAAAAAAGATCCGGTCTGTGTGTAGTTGTTTTGTTGTGTTGTCCCTACCTCAAACTATTATTATTCTTTTTTTCCTTCAATTTTAAATCAAAATAAAAAACAAAAAGAAAATAAATATTAAATTTAAACCAATTTCAACAGTGTATCCTAAACCAAAAGTTATGAATTAATAAATTTAAATATAATTGTATTAGAACAACAATCCACAATTAAAAAGACTAAATAAACAGATATAATTTCGAAAACTTCCTTGATTCTTATGTGATTTATGCTTAAATCTTTTCGAATTTATGGTTTCGCTGTTTTTTGTTCTTTTTTCGAAATTTTCGAAAACGTCGACTTTTCTTTACTATGAGATGTTGTCGTTGTGTACGTAGTACGGTGCGGCTTATTATGTGTTGGGTTTATTTATAGTATCACGGCGCTATCATTAGGCGTGAAGTGAACATATGCCTGCGTGTGCAGTCAGGGTAAATACAACACAACACAACAAGAACCAATGCCAATACTAGAATTCGATTGGCGTGGAATGCGATGGCCATGTGTGCTTCTATATCTCTATTCCCAACGTCACTCTGTTTATCTTGGTCAAAAAATTATACTTGATTGATTGATTGATTGATTGATTGATTGATTGATTGATTATATTTACTTACATAGAATTGTACATACGTGAATGTACATGGGCAGCCCGTGTTATAGCAGTGGTGAAATTGGCTTCACTCTGTCACTCGCTCCCATTCCTCTCTTCTCTCCCCCCCCCCCAATCAATGACCTTGTTCTTCGTCAAAGACTCTTCATCATTCGTTCCTCGTTATCGGCTCGTTCCCATCCATTTATTGTTCCAACCAGTCCAAAAATTCTGGTGCAAGGTATGTGATGATTAATCTGGCACCAGCTCTTAGGAACCCTTGATGAGATTCAAATGCAATGGTCTTCAAATCAACCACACCCTTTTCTGCTGCTGCATGCAACATCGCAAACTCACCAGAAACGTGATAAGCGCAAATTGGGAAGTCTTGGCATATTTCACTAGCGTCTCTCATGATATCCAAATAGAATGTAGATGGCTTGACAATAATACCATCAGCACCTTCATCAAGATCTCTCTTCAACGCTCTTCTGGCCAAACCTCTACCGCCTGTAGGCAATTGGTAGCATTTACGATCACCACTGGATGGAGAAGAACATGCGGCATCTCTAAATGGACCATATAGATTACCACTGAACTTAGCACTATAAGACAAAACAAAGGTCTTGTTGGCCAAACCATTAGCCAACAAACCTTTCTTGATCATTCTGATACGACCATCAATCATGTCGGATGGAGCAACACAGTGAGCACCAGCTTTAGCGTAGTTCAATGCGACCATGGCTAATCTAGCAACAGATTCTTCGATGTTGATAGCACCATCGTCGTCCAACACACCACAATGACCATGGGATGTGTACTCACATAAGCAAACATCACAGATAATGTATAAATCAGGGAATGTCTTTCTCAACAGTTTGATAGCCTTGATGACAGGACCGTTAGGATCATCAGCAGCAGTACCGATAGCATCCTTGACACCTTCCTTCAATGGGACACCAAAGATGATTACACTCTTCAATCCTTTAGCGATCAATGGCTCCAAATAAGCAGTGATCTTATTAACACCGAATCTCTTGATATTAGGCAAGGATTCAATAGCAGTTTCATCGTCGTCATTATCAGAAATGAAAATTGGGAAAATCAACATATTTTTAGTCAATTGTCTCTCATTTTGCCAAGCTCTTAGCAATGGATGGTTGTAACCACCGGACAGAACAGAACCAACTTCGACAGCTGGAGTTCCATCGTTCAAATTCAAAAATTGAGCAACATGCATCTTTAATCAACCAACCTTAAATAGATTAATATATGTATATACACAGATAGATAGATAGATATCAATACCCTTATCCTCTTCTAAAATATAGCTTATATATCTAAGCTTACTAATACCAGTTTATTACTGAAATTTTAACACTATAGTATAGAAATAGAATCAATGAAAACCTTCTACTATTAAACTAGAGCCAATATCCAATTGAGATGAGCAGATGACCACAGCTGGAAAAAAAAATTAAGAAAGACGAAAATTTCTTGATCTTGACAGTTTCAATTAAAAACAATAAAGCAATTGAATCAAGAATTAATTCTAAAACTATTTCGAATCGTTCACAATTGATAATTTATTTATTTTTTTAACCGTTCTCTTATAAGGTGAAATAAGGCATTCGAATGTGCTCTTTTACAAGCAACCATTAGCTGAAATTTCTCCAGAAATGGTTTCATTAAACGAGCTAACTAACTATAAGCTGAAAAAAATCATTTAATTCGTGGGAATTGATTGATCTGATGCAGATGACCTTCAAGAGACCTCTCTCTCTCTCTCTCTCTCTCTCGTTGTGTGATTGATTGATTGATTGATTGATTGAGTTTAGTAACTAACGACTACTAACTAACTAGAGGCTGGCCCAATTCTTGATTTGATGGAATTGTTTGGTAGAGAGAGCTCTTTGTCGTTTCACTTCAAGTTTTTTGAGTGATTTAATTTGCATTGATGCCTTCGATGGAGATGGAGTTTGATGGGTCTTTAGTATCGAATCTGAGGTTTGGATGCGATGGTATGAAAAGACAAAACAGCAGCTCATGAGATGTATGCTTTGGAGTGGGAGCGGAGTTGTTTGTATCATTTTTGAATGCTGTTGGCATTTGGGTTCTAATGTTCTTCTTGGAATTTGTGCGGTTGATTCTCTCGGGCTCTTCAACTGCAATGAAATTGGAAATCTAGTATGTGAGAAATATCTTGTTATATTAATAAGTCAGAGCTAAATGCAATTGAAAAGATGGATGTATTTTGTGAAGCTATCTCTCGTAGATTTCAGTGGTGTCTAGTTTAAAAATAACTATCTGGAACTTGTAGAAAGTAAAGGCCAATTGTGGTGAATTAATGGAGGATTGGAAGGTCAAGATAATTAGTGACACCTCTATTAGCTTGGTAATATTGGTCCATAGTAATTAATCAGCATAATATTAAACGTCTGATGTTCCGAGTCTTGTTCTGATTGATTGTTGAATATTTTGTTCTGAAAGAATACATTGGTTATGATATGAGAATGATTGGAAATGGGTAATTACTGGTTACCATAACCTCCCTCCGCCCTCAGTTAGTATATAAACTTTTAAAATTAATCAATATGTATTATTAAAATATAATTATTGTTACATCTTTATGGTTTAATAATTTTTATTTAGGTCCAACATTTCCAATAACAAAAAAATTAAACCCTCTGGTCAAAACAAAATATAAAAAATGGATGCATTCAATGTAGATAGAATCAATCCACTAAAGAAACATGAATTGTACATTTATATGTCAAGTGTATCCATAAATATATCTTGTTAACTTCATAAATTGTTATATTGAATCATAAGAAATGAAGTACAAGCGCATAATAAATTAATATAATTGGTTGATAATGCTAACATTATGAGATTGGATGTAAACATATAAAAGGCATGATCTTTTAGATTACCTAAATATCATCTGTCCAAAATCCAAATACATATTTATTTAGTTTATAAATAAGACCTGAAGTTACAGAAATGAATATAACTATAACTTCAAATCCATCTTAACTAAAATCACCAATAGGAATAAATCAGATATTAAATACATCTGGATACAATAAGAGAAATGATACATAAGGCAAGCTATGTAAATAGACAAGTGTCAGATTATAGAGCTTTCAAGCTTTATAATGGGTAGATATACATAAGATAGGGACGGTAACTGCTGATATTGATCATTTGAGTTTATTATATTATATTCTTTATTGCGAATTCTTTAGTTATAGATATCTAGTAATTGTACGTTGAATATATACCGCCATTACTTTTATTCTATTCGTCTGTTTGGAGGTAGACTAGTACTTTTAATAAGTATATTTATTATTAAAGAGTTCTATATCCTCTTCTTCTAATGTACAAAGTAAGTAAGTAATATACAACAATATACAGTAGTTTCAAATAGTAGTCACCATTAGTCTTTATAAATGTCAGCGATAATAACACGTATTATCTGGCGTCATAGATCGTACAACTAATTTGCATTAAACTATGTCGAAACAATACATTGGTTGTAATCTCGTGATAAAATTAATACATATTCTTTCCTAAGGCTTTATTGGGGAAGAAAGTTATTGTAAAGGTCCATTATTGGCAGGTCTACCTTTTTTTTCATCTTATCAACTTACTTGTGAGCGTTACCAGTTATCCTCAGGGTGAGTGTGTATACTCAAGAGTGCCACCAGTTAGACTCAAGGTGAGTTTGTTTAGTTTAGTGTCCGTTCTTGTTTGATCTAGTTAGTTCGTTTGGGTTATTTCATTGTTACGGTTTTTCTTTTTCTATTTTTTTCTTTTACCAATATCTCTGCATCTCAGTAGCCAATTTAGAGACTTGGGATAATCGCTACTGTCTCTCACTTAGCTACTGACTCAACTTGTCTTCATCATTTGATATGTGAAGTTAGACATGCCTTTGAGTTATAAAAATCCAGGCATGAGCACTTTGAATTACTATGTGGTTCCAGCTGTCTGTTACACGTGACATAGCTCCTGCACTTACCATAATTGTAAGAGCAGATATACCCTAGAGGGTTACCCTACCTCTTGTCCAAAGGGTTATACAAATAATTGTAGACTTGGGTTAGGTATCTGTCAATCTCCTCTGAAACTTCGTCTACAGGTTCACGTTCAGCACTAACGGCAGCTACCCTGGCTGCTGCTAGGTCGTAAAGTTCTAAGCCCACTTCATCGGCATACCCTTCTTGCTCCGCTTTATGAGCGATAATCGTACCATTAACGTTAATAAAAAATGTTCCTCCAGGAGTAGCAAAAGGTGCGTCAGTGTGAAGTAAGGTGATAAACTCCCTTACTGTTATTTGTTGATCTAGCGAGTAACCTTCTAAAACAACCGCCTGACTGTCACGTGGCAAGTCACTGACTAGCATATTAGCGAATTCTGTGAGACTAAGGCTATTAGCGTTAACTACAGCTATAACGGAGCTGAAAAACTGGAATAAGAACAACAGGGTGAATTGTAGTATTCTCATTATTTCTTTGTCGAAGTCTCTATTATACACTAATGCAGACTAAGATCGCGCCAGCAGATATTATATAGTTAATAGGTATATAAGTCCTGATGTGACCCTCGCTTAATTGAGTACTCATAAGCTTACCTCTTTATATCTATATATATATGAACTAGGCATGGATGGGCAACTCGGTGCCCGCTCGTTTTTTTGTTATCACATGACCTTTTTTGACTTTTTTTGAGGTTCATCCAAGCCAGTTACAGACAAATCCCGTAGCTAACATGGCCACCAGATGGCAAGCCAATTTCTTCATTTGGCGACTTACTATGAGGCCAATATTTTTACTTCGTAGCCGACCCATGCCTAATATGAACTCTACATTCGAATACATTTTACCATATTGAAACCTTAACTTAGTTTGACTTTTTATATGTTTCTGTTTTCATGAGTTTGCTACCACTTTCAGTATTTATTGATGTGCTTTTTTTATGTTTCATATTACCCAAGTTGTATTGTATCCGTTAGTTGGAACGGCGCTGTTAGTTGGGGTTGCTATCCAACAAGATTCCTGTATTACTTAATAAGGACTTTCTAATAGTTTGTTAGGGTGCGTAGGACGTTGCTTACGATCAGAGTTAGCAGGGCTGAAAGATGAAACATTTAGGTCTTCATCTGCAAAGTTGTTGTAGCCAACTTAAGACTACGGTTCAGGAGGATATAAAGAGCATAGTACTGATTTATAGGGTTACTTTCTGTGGTAACCTATGAGATAGGTAATGCATCTATAGGTTTGCAGAAGATTCATATGACGTGATAGATGATATTTATTGCCCTAGTAACATTATATCTGAGCTTAACGATATGACATAAAAGATAAATAATACATATACAAGGTTCTAGAATATTTTTATGACTCGATGAATGCTATTTATTTTAAGTAAATTCAAAACAAAGATTAGTTATAATGTAATGTTTGGTCCGGAATATTAAATATTAATGTATTAAGTATTTATCTAGGGAAACAAGCCGTAGAAGTCAATACTTAAGGTTACTAGTTGTAAACTCTATGAGGTTAGTTAACTATTATAATAACTATACAGTAGTATTAAATATATAAAGATCTCTATGGTCTTCTGTTTAATAACAATAATTATATCTTTTATTTCAGGAACTATGTCCCTTATATACGTTGTATTCGCGTTCTATTAGTGACATTCTTATCATGAAACATGACAAAGTCCTCTGTCCTTATTTTATCATTTTGTTCTTAAGCGTAATCAATACATCTTGTTTAATTTTCCTTTAAAGAAGCATTAGAAAATGGCAAAATTGAACAAATATGTAAAAAACAAAGACAACTGACATTAAATATGCTGTCGCCTTTGATTGAATACTTGATTATCTTTAGATATTTTATACAATGTTACCACTATTATTCTGATTCTTTATATGTTTGTCATTGTTGTTAATTTGTCTCAATTTTCAAAGATAGTTTAAACTATATAGAAGATATATATTTTATGGTTAAGACATTCAACAATTCTATGATAATTGTGATTGCTCTCTCAACAGGCCACCATTACGTTATAAGTCATTAATTTATTCATATTACTAATAAAATTACTTTCTGAGGTTCACTGATTTTATATAATTGTTAAAATAATTCTAACATTATTATCCAGTATTTCTTTCATATACATTAAAGAATATGCAAAGTATTAAAATGGTATTTGTTTCTCATTAAACCTCATTTGTAAAGTATAGTTATTTTTATATCTTCTTACTTTTTGAAAACACTGTAAACTGGGGTAAACTTACCATATACCATATACGTTATTTATTCTATTCAGCCCAATTTACAGTTCATAAACTAATAAAGAATAAAAAGAAATTCAATCGAACTGCATAAGATTTCTTCCGTAATTAATCCACCTATAAAAATATAAACAGTAACTTATTTTATTAGGAGTGAATTAATTTCATTGCTTTTATTTATCTCATATATTGGGATTGATGAAAAAAGAATAGAAGACAGCAATCACCGCAAATGTCCCCAAATACTCCATCTAAATATGATATATTATTCTGGATCATATGATGTGTTATATTTGGGATGATTAATAAATGTAAATCAACAGAACCATTTATAAGGAGTTAATAAATTTTCATCATTGAAACTGCAATATTGTTCTTGCCAATACGACATCTTGAATATATATCTTAATTAGTATTTTCTAGAATTTAAACTAGTCTTGCTATATACACGTGAATTCACCAGGAAATTTATAATTTCATTACAAAGCATACTTAACTAAATATGAACAATGTCAAGGAAGCGCACTTTCTTAACCAATACAAAATTAGTTACCAAATTCTTTGTCGAAACCCATCAAAGTAAATCTATATCTAACTTGACCCTTATCCATTCTTTCGAAGGCTTCAGCTACACCAGCTTCACCAACTTGTAATTGTTCTACCCAAATTTTAATATCTTTGTCAACAACCAATTTTAGTAACTGTTCAATTTCTTTTCTTGAACCCAAGGCACTGTTACCAATGGTGACACCCAATAAACCGAACGGCTTCAAGGTTAGAGTTTCATCGATGGATGGAACAGAAATTGACAAAATTTTAGTGTTAACCTTCATGACTTTGATCAATTCATCAAAATTAACATCAGTCAAGGAGGAAGCACAGACAACAATCAAATCTAAAGTATCAAAATACTTTTCAGTCCAGTCTTTATCCTCCAAAGTGGCAATGTAGTGATCAGCACCTAATTCCTTCGCATCCTTTTCTTTAGAATGGGAACGAGAGAATGCGTAGACTTCAGCACCCATAGCTTTAGCAAATAGAATACCCATATGACCAATACCACCAATACCAACAATACCGACTTTTTTACCTGGGCCACATCCACCTCTCAACAATGGAGAGTAAACAGTGATACCACCACATAATAATGGAGCAGCTAGATGCAATGGCAATTCTTCCGGAACAGGGATAGCGAAATGCTCATGGACTCTGACGTGAGAGGCATAACCACCTTGAGAAACATAACCATCTGGATAAGCTTGACCATAAGTGGTAACAACTCTAGGACAATAAGGTTCATTATCATTTTGACAACGAGAACAATCCAAACAAGAGGCAACTTGGGCACCTACACCTACACGATCACCAATTTTGATACCAGTGGTACATTTTGGACCAACTTTAACAACACGACCAACAATTTCATGACCAACAACTTGGTTCTTAACTACTGGACCCCAATGAGAAGCGGCACAATGAATATCAGAACCACAGACACCACATGCTTCAATCTTAACATCAACATCCTGATCATCAAATTTTTTTGGTTCGTAAGTAACCCTTTTTGGATGTTTCCAATCTTCTGGGTTAGTTACACCAATACCTTCGAACATTTCTGGATATGCCATTTTTTTAGATCTTATTCTTTTTCTAGTTTTCACCGGCAACAATCCAACTAGACAAACCAAATTAAAGAATATAATACCAATATATAGACAATTATAATGGTATTAGTTAGTCAATCATTAGTACTATAAAAATATAAGACCTCTTGTCGCTTTTATATAAGTTAATTTTTTAACCTATCTTGTTCTTTAAGGCATCTCTCTCTTCATTTGAAAATTTCGAGAAGGAATAATATGAATTATTCCGTTCCAACATTATTAGATACATTCTAAATTCTGTTTACTTCCTTCCTCTCAGTTTTATCTTGTGCTAAAATTTCCGTAATAATTATTTGTTTTGAGGTTCTTAAGCTGTTTTATTGTAAGATATTCCATAGATGATGATTATTAATTAATCTTCTGTGAAAAAAGAGAGGACGTCAAAAAATAAAAAGAAATGTCATTATCAGCTCCGTTTGATCTAGTGAGATTCCGAAAATGCAGTTTATGAAGTTTTTGATTAGAAATCAATTATTTTCTGTAAAGGAATAAAATAACTTCATTAATAATAATTGGAACCAGGAAGCGTAAAGAGGAATTATGATATTATCACTTAGTAATTAGGCACATCGACAGGTAATTCGATGATTATAATTAGTAATTATAATTAGAAACTATGACCAGTCAATTGGTAACAAACAGTTGAATCAGTGGTAGTGAAGTGCAAAGTGTTGTGACTTTAACCTGGATACTCGAGGATAAAGTTTACGTCACTATTGCTGTTCTTCGTACAGGGTGAATGTATCGATTTCTCTAATATATAAAAGGAACAAATTTTCAGTTTCGATATATAGAACTATTTATGTTATATATATTTCTCTCTTACATAAGGGGGAGGGAGTTATCACTCACTGACCTCAGTAATAGGTCAAGATACCTATTTAACGTATATCTACTCTCATTAAAGCTTAAAGCTCTTACCATTCTAACATCGTATTCAATAGTTTGCTATTCCCTTAAAAGATATTCTGCTGTAAACTATCTTGTAACCCGGAACTCCCAGATCATGTTGGTCCTTCCAACAGCCACAGTTTACCCTACCTCGACCCAAGTGAGATATCTCGCTACCAACACATTAGTACTTATAAACACAAATAAGAGGTAATATATGAAGACTATGCAACGCACTGATGCTGAACATAGCCATGTACACGACCACAGTCACACTTATCAAAGTAATGACGCTCCTGAAAGGAATGACATCCAACAATGTCATTCAGCCGCACTTCACCAAACACATATAAAAGGATTATGAAACCTCCATTTTCCAATCCTGACTTTTATGAACACCTGATCTATATCTCCAATTATAATTTAGACTACATATATTCATTAGATGGTTTCTAGCTTGAATGGACCAGTTCGAATTACTCATACATACTTTAAATACTATTTTACTTTTACTATTTCAAGACTATCGAGTCTATATTATATATCTATCAAGATCCCTAAACCAGTTATTATACAAGTCTACCGGGCTTGTCATCTTATACGTCAAAAGGTCCAATAATCATCACAATCATACTCAAACTCCTTATCAAAAATTTCAACAATTAAATAGGTCCCTTGGCCCAGTTGGTTAAGGCGTGGTGCTAATAACGCCAAGATCAGCGGTTCGATCCCGCTAGGGACCATTTATTTTTTCAATTTTTTTATTTATCAAACATAAGATTAGTATATATCTTACAACAACTAACTGTCATTAAAACCAGTTTAGCGACACTCGTTGTTCCTTTAAATTTTTCATTAACTCTAATTCCTTAATCATATATTCAATCTATATAAATATATTTATGCTACGTAATCTATCAGTACTCTATATCCTTATAACTCTTCTCCACAGGACCAGTCCTTGACGAATGTTGGTATTCAGTGTTATATCTTGATCTTTTATTGTCCCTATGAGATGAATACTGTTTCTGTTCATCTTGTTGTTGGTTCATGTACTGTGTCCTTGTATGCTGAGGTAACTGATTCAGCTCCTGGTATGTGTTGTGTGGTTGAATGTAACTATTGTATGCTGGTTGTGGATATTGTTGTTGAGTAAATGGAGGAGTTTGATAACTGCCTGTACGTATTGGTTGTTGCCATTGGTTGTTGCTACTACTACTAGCCCTACTCGTATTATTGTAGTAATATTGGTCTTGATTTTGGGATGCATC
>NW_001834520.1:0-15723 GCF_000150035.1 Vanderwaltozyma polyspora DSM 70294
AACTTCATTTGGATCAACTTTGGAGGCATATTGTCTTATATATTCGTTTGGGCACGTCTTCTTAAACCTTTATAAAGTAAATATAGAACTAACACGTCTTAAACAATATATACATTTATACCATATACCTTATAACTTGATCAATTATAGCTTTCAACATTGTCAATAATAATAATTGTTAGGCTGTTTGTTACAAACCTGTGCCAAACAACAACTAACCAACCTTGATACCTATTGCCTTCCATCAATTAGACTAAAAGACCTAACTTACTAAACTAACCTCTACCTCATTGAAAGTTTGTTAATTTTCCAATAATCATCAATTGACAAAAATTCATCAACTTTGGCCAAACCAGAAACAATTTCAAAATAGAAAGAACTTCTGTCTAGAAGGAAATTGTGTTTAGGCAGAGACAAAGTTTCAGTCCTTCTAGACCTAGAAGGAAAGTTCAATCGCTCTAGAGGGAAATTTAAACAAGCTGGAAGGAACTTTTTTTGGTCTACCCCATCTAAAAGTGGTTTCTACGCGGGATATACTGGAATCGTCTCTCTCTTTTTTCCTCGATTTACTATACGCCGGACGACGCGCTGTATAAAACAAGCGTAGAAGGCGCGACTTTGAAAGATATCGAACGCATTATAAGATAATTTGGAAGTTACAATATACAAAGTTAGACAAGTATTAAGGATTGGTATATAGAATCATATAAATGCAGCAATTTCATTGCTGCATTTCAAGGTGGCTTTACGTATTCTTCCGCCCACTGAACTTCCCAAAGTGTTGATTGAGCCACTCCATTATCCATAAGGGTAAGAACAATACATATTTCTTAAAGTAAACACTCTCTATACCTATCTAAATTGCACTTCTTGTGTTATTTTTTTTTCTAGCATTTGAATTTTTCACACTATATTGACGCTTTCTGGGCAAAAAATAAAACTAAGAACACGGAACTTTCACCAACATCCGTACCCCAAACCACAATAATGTACGGATGTTATAGATATTTGAAGTCACTTGAATTCTAGATGTTGTTAAAAATGATTGTGCTACTTATAAAAACGTCACAAACTGATCAATGCCAGCAATAGGAACATCTTAAATGACAAATTCTGAATAACTAGTCTATTAAGGAATAAACAATATGGCGGTGATTTAATTACATGAAAAGATTCATTTACTTTGATGTTACATATTTACAATTTTATCTACATTGGATATGCTAAGTAATATATGTACTAGGTAAAGGGTTCAGTTATTTCTAATTTTTAGAAGGTTGTATGTTTACCAGTGAGAACAGAGGGAAAAATGTAGATGCATTTGGAGGGAATGTAGTATCAACCAGGTATTTTTCAATTAAGTTTGATTGTGGTTTTTCTCCCAGTTTTTTTCTTATTATTTCACTATTAACTTGTAATGCTTTTGTAGTGTTACCTAATTGTTCATATACTTGAAATGATTCCTCTTTAACTAATCTAGTGCCAGTTACGATGGAGCCGTTATTGTCACCTGTAGAAATACATTTCTTAATCTGTTCAACAGCCTCAGCTACAGAGGAGAGTTCCTTTTTCATATATTCCATTGACTTGTTTAATTTTGAAGAAAACATTGGTTCTTGTATTGAAAAATCTTGTAGTGCGTTATTAAATTCTTTATATGTTGGTAATTCTGGAACTCCGATTGATGAAAATGGTTTCATTCTTAAATCGTGAATCAATTCATCATTAATAAATGTGGATTCTGATGGGGTTTTATAGTCAATTATTCCATATGATTTCAATATTGCAAATTGGAACACCTGTACCAGACATAATGATTTTTCTATCGAACTTTTTAATAGTAGATAATTTATATAACGTTTGTTTGTCTGTAATTGGGGCATTTCATTTGACATTGCGTGTTTGTACTTAGCTCTTAATGCCTCCTTTTTCTCAGCAGATTTTTGCTTCTTGACTCTTTTATTAATGGCATGAATTGAGTTAATCCTAGAATCCAAAAATTGTAAGATAGTCTTCAAACAAAACTCCTGTTTATGGGTTAGATAATATCCATACCAATACATTGCAAAAGCTTCAAACGGTTTGTAAACTCCCAAATCAAATCCTTTTAGAATAAAATCCAGCATTATTGTCACTTTATTAACATATATCCACGATGAATATGGTAAAAATGTGCTTTCTTGTTCTTCATCAGCTTTATTTACAATACCAATTGATTCCAACTCAATCTCAACATTTTCCATTTGAGCCTGTAAAGAATCCCACAATATTAAATGTCTATTATATCCTTGTCTTACTCTGCATGTGTTTTGTGCCTTATTTTGGTAATAATCTAGAGCAACTCTAATTGCCTCTTGATATACAGGTTCCAAAAGTAGATAACTATCACCATCCAAGCATAGTCTACTAGAGTTTGTTCCCGCCATGGTTACTTCATTTAAATGCATATCCATAAACTCATCCAAGGAATACTTACCCAAAATTGTCTGATCATCCCTAATAAAAAATAAAGAGAAGATAGCTCTTGATATTACATGCTTCTGGGTTAAATGATTGAAAAATCTCGCAAATTGAAGAGTCTCTAACGCTGTTCTACATTCTGCAACAGATAAAACTTTTTTCACATCGTTGGCCATAACCTTAAGACCTAAGTAATTATGGGATGGAATTACTAAAGATTTTGGGGGAAACTGATTTTCCATTCTTTTTTGGATACCCATGGAGAATGAACCAAGAGGTGGCTCATGGCTATATGGTCCTAAATCATTTAATATTTCTGAATGTTTGATTAAATAATCCAAGTAATCAGTTTCCGTAGAATACTTAGTAATAGTTTCTTCTATACGAACCAATGATTTTACAATTTCCAAAATATGTAACAGAAAATCTACACCACCAGATTTAACAGAGTTTAGATATGCTATACCATCATCGATCAATTTCAGAACTTCATCGGATGACTCAATGTATGAAAAGAAATCTAGATTCATTCCATTAAAATTCAAATCTTCCTCTTCCAAAATGACACCCGCCACCAATAATTGTTGCACAAACTTTCCAAAATAACATACTCCAAATACCATTGAACTCAAAACTCTATCATATAAATCATTTCCTGTTTGTAATGAGGTCATCTTCTTATTGATAGCGGATAACTTTAAAATATGCTCAACATATCGGCACGATAGTACGGTTGTTGGTAAAGTTTGATATTCGTTTAACCAACATATGATAGACCTTAACAATCGATCTGATATAGCAGTGACATTTTGTAATTGCTCTATGAAGTTGTCATTTCCACAAATTAGATCACAATTAAAATCGATTTCTTCTTTACTCAGCTGAATCAAGCTAGAATCAAGTTTGGGATTACTAACTTCTAATGAACGTGTACCCTCAAAAAGATCAAAATTCGGACTTTTGATTATTACATCTGGATTTAGTTTACTACCCAACTTCTTGAACACATCAGTTACGTCAATGAATTTTTTTGAACTAGAATCTTTTGCTAGCATTTCCAAATTCTTGTCAAGTTTGCAATAGTTATCACTTGATCCAAGATCAAGATCTGCCAACTTATTTTCAATCATTTTCTCCCCTCAACGAGCTACCAATTGATTGAAAGTAAGCAGCTTAACCTAACTAAACAATTGTACCTCATGCCTCTATGTTTTTAACTATAAGTTCGAATATTTCAGAACCCTTCATCTCTTTTTCAATATTTGATGAAAAATATCTTAAACGTCAATTTATTGTTCCCGAGAAGCGTAGCCAGGTAAAATCACTATAATATAAAACCCACTATAAGCAATAAAAGCAAATTAATATATGGTTATCTATTATTCTACAGTTAGGAATCACTCTTAATTATATAAAACAACGGGATTGACATTATGCAAGTAATTATAATTGTTATTGTTATTATTATTGCAATAATTGATTTTTCTATGTTTGTACTCAAGTTAAATTTATGATCCAAGATAGGTAATCTTCTTTGTTGTAAAAATAAATAAATGACTTCTTAACTATTATAAATCTAATTCCAACTCATCAGGATTTAATTTTTCATCACGATCTTTAATCGGTTTAGTTGAAGATTGAATGAATTGAACTTTATCTTCATCCTTTGTTATTTCTTCTGTATCTATAACCATTTCGTCTTCCAAAGTTTTCTTCAGTTTTAACATTTCTTTATAAGTTGATTTATCACCATGATTCAATTCAAATTTATCCCAATAATTCCATAAGTCTTCATTTTTGCTTGGCGGTAATAGCTTTGATCCAAATGTTAATATTTCTCTGGCACGATAAATTTCATTCAATTCCTCTTCAACTTTACAAAAATTAATAATATATGGGATAACCCTCGAATTTGGTAAAGATAGGATACATTTTTCATAAATAGGTCTTAAGGACATTGTACCTAATAGTTTTCTAGTCTTTTCAATAGCCAAATCCCATAGAGAAATCTTATCTTTCAATTCTAATGAGAAAGGTGATGTCGAGGAATCGCATTCATTTAATGTATTGAAAATTATATCAACACTCCTTTTATACATATGCATTTTTGTCTCCTCAAAATTGCTATACATACATACTATTGTGGTACAATTGATATTGTTTGTCTTTAATGTAGACAACGATTGATCAAATAACTCACGGACATGCTCATTTGATAATTCTGTAGTTTGCTCTATCACTTCATTTAAATATGTAGACCAAATAAAATACTGGGTACTTGGAGGGAAAGAACTTAAGGCCCTTTGATAGACTTGAAAGCTTTCCATTATCTTATTAACTTTTTGTAAAAAATGAGCATAGTTGATAAAAGTCAATGGTGTAGCAGCTTTTAGTGTTATCGATCTCTCGTATGCTTTTATTATCGACTCAATTGTTTTAGAATCACACCCATCAATGTATAAAGATTCTAAAAGATCCAAATAAAATGACCAAAGTTTTAGTGAAGTAAACAAAACAGTCTGTGACGGTATTAGAGATTTTTTGTCATGATTTAATGACTTATTTTCCTTAAATTTTTCAAATAGTAACTCTGGATTTCCTTCTACGCTAAGGGCACGCTCTAGTATCTTTATTGAAAGAGATGGATCGCCATTACTTAATGAGAATTCATTCTCTGACCAATTCAACCAAATATCTTCCAAATCTTTTAAGAATGGGAAAGGAACTTTGATTGCGGTATTATAAACAGTTCTTGCTGAATCAAAATCATTATTTTCCCAATATAGATTAGCATAATTGCACCACAATTTGCCTAAATCACCAGGCATCAGGGAAGTAAAACTTTCATTTATAGTTTCAATTGCATTAGCATATACTTCAAACTTCATGGTTAACTTTTCAATTGAACTAATTCCTGATAGTTTATCAATTGAATTGATTTTTTGGAACCAATTATCAATTAAATTCGGATTTTGACTTATTTTAAAATCGGATAACATCAGATCCTTATGAATAATAAGGTTTTTATAAATTTCAATGTTCTCATTTATGTTATCATTAGAGTCAGTTCTAGATTCAATTGTAAGTATATCGTTTAACCAATTTTGCAAAAGGGTTAAGTATAAGTTATAAATCTTGATCCAGTATTGTAAAGATTTAGCTGTCTTTAATTGTGACCGTAGTAGGTCGTTAAATTTTTTCATATTTGACAATTTTATATATTGATTAGATAACAATTCGACAATTTCAAAGTAATGTTCATCATCCGCCGAGTAATCCCTCGTTAAGTTTTCTAACATGGAAAGATATTGGTCGTCCAATGATAATTCATGTAGGGTATACATATAATTTTCTAAAAGTTGAAAAGGTAAAGAAGAAATCTTTCTTTTCAACATATTATAATTGTCAAAATGTAAATATTGATCATAAACTTCTTTAATAATTTCAAAATCCTTTGTTTTATAAATTAATTCCAACCAATATATGATCTGATCTAGATTTTTTGGACATACGATTAAGTAACGTCTCAAGACATTTGTATAGAATTTTAACGACATATCATTATCCAAGATGCTTTCATTTAAATTTTCCTTAACGTATGATAATACAGGTTTCCAAACAGTTGAATGGAACTGTGAATTTAAAGATAGAGAATAATCTAACATTTTCCAAATCAAATATGAATCCTTTGTAGCAATTGTCCAGTTTAATAAGTTTAACAAAAAAGGTTGTAACTTTTTATCATTTTTTCCATTTTGCAATAACTTTGGTATTAAGGTTTCTACCATATAATGTAGCATAAGTCTTTGTAATTTTGTATTTGAATCGCAACAATTATATAAAAATGAAACAAATTCAAAATATGAATTAACATCTTTTGGGAATTGTGAGATAATTCTTTTGTATAACCAAACGATTTTACTCAATAAAAGGCGTTTATCTTCTTTATATTTACTATCATTAGAATTCAAATTTTTGTATTGTTGAATATATACGTCTAGATATCTTTTCCAATGAATTAAATTTCCTGGTTCCTTTAAAAGCTGATATTCAAAAACCAAATCTTCTTCATTTAAAGGGAAGCTACTCATTATAATTAATTTCAGATGTGCTATATGGTAATTGTAGTCTCTTTGCCTTTCAGTTTGTCTTTCTTTATTCTTAAATTCTATCTATGGCGCTGAAATTATCTCATTTCAATATGGATCACAATCCACTGCTTTGTATACACTGTTACCAAACATATATAACTAAGAATAATCTAAAGATAGATAGCGGTAATGTTACATAAATATAATAATTCTATTTAGATATTCTATTGAAGTATATACAATGAATCGATTAAAATTGATAACATTCAAAAAAAAAAGAATATAAAAAAAGAAGTTAAGCACGAGCGAAGAGACAAATGTTAATTCTGGTAGAATACGAACGCTTGCTTACTTTCCGCTCATTAAAACGGACTGAACAAAATTCGGACCCGAAGAAAGTTGAAATCAGGGTAACAGACATCAATGATCAATGTTTACACCCTTTAAAAGCTTCAAAGACACATATCCATAAAGTAAGATAAAAAAAGTAATAGAAAGAACAGATTGAGTTCAAGCATTGAACAAGAAATCTTTTTTGCTTATATAGTTTTGGAATTCTCTCATTTGGACCAAAAATGTTATCTATCACATATTCTTGATCTGGTGTTATGACAACCACAAAAAAGCAAACAAACTAAACAAACAAACAAGTAAGAAAGTAAAGAAGACACAAAAACCCAACAAATTGACACAAACTTTAAGTATATATGTAGAATGTAAAACAATGCAAACACGTGGGTCTACCTGATATTCAACCATCTTTCTATCTTAATTCAAGTTAATTCACATGATGGCATTAACAAAAAGATGTATGTATATACACAATAATAAACTATTATCCCCGTCATCATAAATGTATTAACAATATAAGAATCTGTTTACTAATACGAATTGATCAGTTATCAATTCCTGCTACACAGAGAGATACCGATAATGTTTCCAGGTCACGTTGTTATCGCCATTGCCATGACCGTTCAAGTAACCAGACATTTCAAGATACACAATTGAAAATCCGGTTTTTGTTTAAAACCGGTGAACATTTACTTTGCGTCTCTGTCTGTGACTCCATTTAAGCAATACCAGTATAATCCATCGCTATCGGACTATAACAAATAAGAAAAGGAAATTTCAATATTGATTTCGGTAAGGATTGTTTATTTCCTAATTCTTCTTCGATTGTCACCGATCGGCGGCAATCTAACAAATTTCCAGCCAACTAAGTTAAATTCCAAAAGCGGGGGAAAATGTCATAAAACAGGTAGAATGACACCGATGTGTCAAACCAGAATACCAGATTGAAATAAATTTTGATGAGATCATTTTTATTCTTGTTCAACTATCTCCGGAGACAAATCTAGTGGGATTCCTGTACCATAACTAAAGTTCACATTTATTTTCTCCGAAACACCGCTCCCTTTTCTTTTTCTTCTTTCCCATTAAATAGTGTCAGTTTCTGACAGGCACAGAAAACAAACAAATAAATTCCGTATCTGTATTACACATCTTTCCGCCTTGCCGCCAACCATTAACTCCGAATCCAATCTTTCTCCACACTCACACACACATTATCTGTCTCCACTGACCCGGAAGCCTGTTCAATAGTTGGAAATAGAATAAATTAAGAAAAAGGAATAGCACTACTTCCGAAACGTACTATAAAACCGGTGACAGAAAGCAAGCAAAAAAAATAAAAAATATATAATTCTTTAGCCCTACAGAAAGTCATTCACAATTTGTAATGACTAGATTTGATTTTTTTTTCTTTTTAATTTTTATCTTTATTTTTGTTTTTGTGTATTGCTTTTCTTTTTATTTCATTCTTGTTCCCCCTTTCTTCTTCCCTTTTCCCTTTCACTTTCTTCCTCGTTGTTGCCCACAACGTTTCTCTCAGATCACGCTTTCATGTATCCCCGCTTCCTCGACCTCCCCCGGAATACCCACCCCTTACGATCACCATCAACGAACCACTTCCTCACAAAAAACATCTTTAAGCATCATCATCTTGTTTTCCAGACGGGAAGATTTCTCATTTTCGGATTTAATTCGACTTGCGTCCATCTCTGAGGATAATTTCATATGCCCAACCCATCCAGTTCTCGTTAGTTAGTCGGTAACTCATTCATTCAACTGGAAAGGATCATCACCATCCATCGTCATCGATCCCTTAAAACAGGTATTGTTTTCAGCAATCCGCAACATCAATAAAGATCACCTCAGCCAAGTTATCTAAGAGACGAATCAGATTACTTCCAATCAAGTAAGAATCTAGAAACAAGATTAAGAGTGTGATGAAATGAAAATAAAAAATATTGTTAAAAACTTAGACGTATTTAAACCTGATGTTTTTGAAGTTATGAAGACTTTCTTTACCTTGTAATTATTGCCTAACTTTTTAAATTCTATCTTCTAATTAGTAATTATCTTTTAATAACATATATATCTTTAGGGATAATCGTGAATTAATTTTCCTACTATAGAAATATAGAAATCATGATTAAATCACAAGCTTCTTATTCTATAGTTAAAACTTCATTGCAGCCAGGTCTAATTCAAAAAAGATTACTAATGTCAAATCGTATTTTAAAGCAAAAAAATTCTTCCAAACAAAATTCTTTTGAATTTGATTCTGGTAATAACGAATTTTATATTGCAGAACATGAAAATGCTTATTATCAAGGAAATCAATATTCTTCAAATTTTAAAGGTTTAACTTTCCAAAATCAGAGTAAATTACCTGATTTACCAATCCCAGAGTTAAATCAAACCATTGAAACTTATTTAAAATCTATCAAACCTTATTGTTATAATAATCCAAATTTATATAACGAACAAGTTTTAAAATGTAATGATTTGAAAAATAATTTAGGTCCAATTTTACAACAAAGATTAATTCAATATCAGAAAAATGAAAATAATTTAAATAAAAATCATTGTTTGAACAGAAATTGGTTACAAAAATTTTGGGATAATGAAGTTTATTTGGAATATAACGATCCTGTTGTACCTTACGTTTCATATTTTTTCTCTCATAAAGATTTACCAGTTTCTCATTCAAAAATTGGTAATGATTATCTAATGAAATCAACTGCTATTATTTCAATTATTGTCAAGTTCATTGAAGCTTTGAAGATTGAAGCCATTCCTCCAGAAGTCATTAAAGGTACTCCATTTTGTATGAATTCTTTCAATCTTATGTTTAACAATTCAAGAGCTCCTGATCTTGAAAATAACACTGACACAAATATATTTTATTCTATTTATGAAAACAACTTCATTGTTGTAGCTTACAAGAATAATTTCTACAAAGTTTTAACCCATGATCAAGAAACTTTAAAACCTTACTCACCAAACCAAATTTACAAGCAATTGTACAACATTATTACTTCAAAGAGAGCACCTTTGAACACCAATGGAATCGGTATTTTAACTACTTTGCCAAGAGACCAATGGAGAGAAACTTATTCAAAGTTGATTCAAAATCCAGAATCAAAAGAAGCATTGGAAACCATCCACAAGGCATCCTTCATGTTATGTTTAGATGCTGACACAACAACTATCACTTTGGAAGAAAAGGCAAGAAACTCATGGTATGGTGACGGTACTAACAGATTCTTTGATAAACCATTGCAATTCTTTGTTACTGCTAATGGCTCTTCTGGTTTCTTAGGTGAACATTCAAAGATGGATGGTACCCCAAATTTATTTTTGAACAATTATATGTGCCAAGAAATGTTGAAATTGAATCCAAATGAATTTGTTGCTGAAGTTCTAAACAATGAAACATCCGTAGAAGTTGCAAAACCAGAAAAACTAGAATTCCTAATAACTCCAGAAATCAATCAAACCATTAAGACTGCAACAACAGTTTTTACAAATTTAATGAAGGAACATGATGTAAAAGTTTGGCATTATAACAAATATGGTAAGAATTTAATCAAGAAGCACAAGATGTCACCAGATGCATTTATCCACCAAATTATTCAATTAGCTGTATTTAAATACTTCGGTAAACAATTACCTACTTATGAAGCAGCTTCTACTAGAAAGTTCTTTAAGGGTCGTACTGAAACTGGTAGATCTGTTTCAATGGAATCTTTTGATTTTGTTAGAAAATGGCAAGATGACAAAGTATCTTTGGAAGAAAAAGTTGAGTATTTGAGAAGATCTGCCAAGGCGCATGCAACCTACTTAGGTATGGCTTCAAATGGTCAAGCTATCGATCGTCATTTCTACGGTTTGAAGAACATGGTCAATAAGGAAACTGACGAAGTCCCAGAATTATTCAAGGATCCTTTATTCAATTATTCTTCAACATGGTTAATTTCAACTTCCCAATTATCTTCAGAACACTTTGATGGTTATGGGTGGTCTCAAGTCAATGACAACGGTTTCGGTTTAGCCTATATGATTAACAAAGATTGGTTACATATCAACATTTGTACAAAACCAGCTAAGAGCGGTTTTGATGTAAACAAGATGCATCATTACTTAAACCAAGCTGCTGATGAAATAATGGAAGTTCTTGAAGCAACTTCTGCTCCACAAGAATCTTTGTCTGCCAAATTGTGATCAGATCAAATCAGACAAATCAACGACAACACAACAAAACAAAACAGAAATAAAATAAAAAGAAGAGAGTTCCCCTACCCTAACCGCTACAATCCAATCTTAACTTATTTTCCACAATTAAATAATATTCATTTACAAGATATCCGATCAAGGGATCACTTATCTTACCTCATTTAATATATAGATATAAATATTATTGCCAATATCAATATATCTTCAAAGAAAAATCATTTCTTTTTAAAACTAGATTATTATTTGTTTAAGTTGACTTACACGTCAACTTCAATAGATGGTACCTGTCCAATAATATAAAAGTAGCGTAGCTTAATAATTAAGCTATACAACTTGTTTGTTATTCACCTAGTTTTGTAGTATTTTCAATTTATTAAAGACACATTTTTTATAACATTCTTCGTCCTTTTTCGAAACCAATTACGTTGGTAATTGCCGTATTCGGTAATTTTCTTCGAAACTTATGAAACAGTACTATTAGAACATAATAATATCATGAGAATACAAGCATTAACATTTACATCAAACAGAATGGATTGGATGAAAAAATCTACATTGTAACATTATATAATGGGTATGATTTCCATTGAAGGATATACTGTAGGTGTATCGCAATTCCTGTTATATTTTGTAATATTTTTTTTATAACAGCAATTAAGCATCGTAAAAAATCTATACGAAGGGTTTAGTATACTAAATCATGTCAAATCAAGAAGAAACTAAAAATGAAGACCTACCAATAATCATTGAAGGTAAAGCTTATCCAGATATTACCAAGAATCCTTTAGATGAAATTTCTTCAACTGCATATATCTTAGGTATTCTTTTAGGATTTAGTGTTGGTATTTTACCATTAGTCGGTTTTAAGAATTTCAACCTTTATTTAGTTGCACTATCAGTATTTCATTTTACTGAATTTTATATTACTGCTAAATACAATCCAGGTAAATGTCACAGTGAATCTTTTATAATAAACAATGGGTTCAGTTATATTGCTGCTCATAGTGTTGCTATTTTAGAATGTATTATCGAACTAATTGTTTTCCCTAATTGGAAGTCATTTTCTTATTCAATGGTTCATAGAATAATTGTCGTTGTTGGTGCCATTTGTGTTATCATGGGTCAGGCTACAAGAACTATTGCCATGTATACTGCTGGTCAATCATTCTCTCATGTTATTAAAACTGAAAAAAATGCCGATCATAAATTAGTTACTGGCGGAATTTATGGATTTTCTAGACATCCAAGTTATTTCGGTTTCTTCTGGTGGGCATTGGGTACCCAAATGCTAGTCCTAAACCCAATTTCTTTCATTCTATTTGCAATCGTGCTGTGGAGATTCTTTTCTGCTAGAATTAAATTTGAAGAACAATATTTAATTAAGTTCTTTGGAATTAAGTACGTTAACTTTAAGAAGCATGTACCTGTTAGAATCCCTTTCATGGATTAATTGATATTGTTTTATGAACATAGGTGATATTATAGACAATTATACAGATTAATTTGTAATATTAGTTTATCATTTGTTGAAGGATTCGATATTTTGTATTATTCATATACAGTATAATATATACATATGAATTAAATAGTTATTTATTCCTCAAAAAAAAAAAAAAAAAACATGCAAGTATAATAATAAATTATTAATCGTCAGATGTCAAATCTATTATATCTAAATCATCAATATTATTCGACCTTGGTAAGGAAATAGATTCCCTATTTCCAACCGATTCATCCATTGAAACCCCAAGGTTGCCTGCCATAGTTCCTGATAACCGAGGAATTTGTCCTTGTGGTGAAGTTGACCTAAGTCTACTCGTCGGAGAGGCAGGCAAATTATCAGTACCCTCAACATTATGTCTCTTCTGGGGTAGAATGTTAAGATAAGGTTTCTTAGGTATAAATGGAGATACCGTCGTTTTTCTATTTCTACCTGGAGGAACTGGAGCATCTCTAAACGTAGGATTGTTATGTGAAGTATCCACACTATTTTGTCTGTTATTTGTGACTTCTACTGCTTTAGAAGTATTGGTTGCACTGTTAGAATTAAAGGAAGGTATCTCACCTGATATACCAAGTATATTATTAGAATTAACACTACTCTGAACTGGACTAGTTCTTTCCAAAGAAGGAGCTGAAAAATTTATGCTTCCCGACAATCCAAGTAATGAATTTCCAGCAACTTCAATCTCATTATTCACCTGGCTAGGAATGCTTGGAAGTTGAACACCTGGTACTTTATTTTTATCAGTGCTATTATTATTACCAGATGTTCTTGGGACTTGTGATGAATTACGGAAAATTGAAGGTAATGCAGAACCTGAAATAGAAACCGATGGCGATAATGTAGGATTCCCCGAAGCTACGGATGAAATATCGGTAGGAGTAGCAGTATTTAGGGATGATTCCGCTGTTGCGATACCAGTATTTGCAGTGGACTGACTAATTTCAGTACGAATACTAGAATCATCATTTCTTGTAGCTACCTCTCTTGATACTTGATTCAGAGATGCATTTTCAATCCCACTACTTACGTTATTTGTCACATCAATGGTTGATGTATTACTTTCAGATGGCGAAGGTGGTATGACGGGGGGTATTCTTGATAAAAACATTGTCAACGCTCTGTCATCATCATCATCGTCATCTTCGTTATGTTCTTTATTCACTGAAGACTTACTAACATTTTCTCTAGGAGGAACTTCGGAAGTTGCCTCCTCACTAGTAGCCGTATTGATCATGGTATTGTCATTCCTTGCTTCACTTTCATCTTCACTATCTAATGAGATTATAGTAGGCTCAGGTTGGTTAGAGTGAGTCTGAGATGAGACAGAACTTTCCTTTCCTAAGGAACTTGCAATTTCATTAGAATTTTCTTGCTTAATGATTGTATTCTCAGTTTTTTTAAGTTCGGTTTTAGTATTTATAGCTTTCCCAATATGGTTTCCATCTTCGTCTAATGGTGTCCAGCTACCATCTGCTGCAAGTTCCACCTGCTCAACATCTTCCGAACAACTTTTTAAGATTTCATCTACATACTCGCAGATAGCCAATGTTTCAATACTTAGAGAAATTTGGCATACAGGGCACTGCCATGTAGGTATCTGCCTTTGAGAGTGGAGATACCATAAAGCATCAAAGCACTGTAAGTGATTACAGTTGATGCTTTTTGCTGGATATTTCATTCTAGTATACGATACTGGGCATTGTAAACTCATCACAGTAGATGTCGTTATTAAGTCATCATCATCATCTGTCGAAATAGTTTGTTTGATATAATGCAAAGTTGCAGCTTTAATGATCCTAGGACTCTTTAGCACAATTTGAAGCACTTGTTCTGGTTCCACTTCTTCGACTATATAACAACACATTAGAAATATACTGGAATTTGAAGCATAGATAACTTCCAAATTATTTTGTTCAAACGGTCCCTTTATATTAGCTGTCAAGTCTGCTGGGTTTGCAGTACCGATCTTGTTCTTTAAACCTCTTACATTATCCTTTATTTTCTCATCGTTGAACTTAATTTCAGTTGGATATGGGAATTGAATAGGTTCGTTACCTGGTGAACCAAAACTGCTTAGTATCCCACTGAAAAGATATAACTTAAAATTTTTATTTGATTGAAATAAATCGTAATCAGCTTTTGATATCCTAAATTTAGCTGTTGCTACCATTCTGACATGAGTGACCTTGATTTTCATGCGACTCTCTGGTATGGCTTTCTTTAATTTATAAAAAACAGATTCCTTGAAATGCAAAGATTCAATTTTATCTACATCAATCGGGGGCGGTTTGAACTTCCCATTAACAAGATTTGCTCTTGATGTACTTGTTACATTAGTTCTATTTCTTTGTTGTAATGTGCTTACAGGTTGGTGCCCTGTTGCTACTGGGTGAATATATGCACCTGTCTTCATTGCTTGCCATACCATATCATATTGGGGGAGTGGGTCACCGGCTTTCGCCTTTTCTATAAGAACCTTAACAGCTTTGGGTCTCCAAGGATCTATTCGGCCTATGGCCATCGAACTTTTCAAATAATCCTTTATTCTATCCTGTAACTCTGCTTTTCTCCCAGATATTGTTAATTGAATAGCCCTACATATCGTTTTTAATTCTGAAACTTTCAAATTTTCCAATAAAGCCGTAACTTGCTGTATCTCCTTTTGCAACCCCCCACCTGCAGTTCCAGCAACTCCAGAACTTGCTACTCCACTCATTTATAGAAATGATATGCAAATTCTTATTTATGTAATAGTACAAATTTCGAAATCAATGTCTTCGAAGCCAAAAAAATAATAGTAAAGATAAAAATATTGTAATAAAAATAAAAACGAACCCTCTTATTTCCAGTGTAATCTGTCACCATACACTGATACTACCAAATAGCAATAATATAATTAAATGAGTCCCCTAAAGGAACAATAACGTCCGGTAGTTTCTTGGATATGAAACTTTAAGCCTTATTGATCATTAAGGTGATGATGCTTTTTAAACTAATTTGAATTTGAATAATTATCAACACTTTACCCGGACTTCTACAAAAGGTCAAAATCATTACATCAAGATGGTTTGTAGGACCATAAAG